>NC_089832.1:6445266-6612766 GCF_035046505.1 Tiliqua scincoides | reverse complement strand
TGGTTAGTACTTGGATTCGAGACCGCCTGGGAATACCGGGTGCTGTAGGCTTATACCATGATCTCGGAAGCTAAGCAGGGTCAGACCCGGTTAGTACTTGGATGGGAGACCGTCTGGGAATACTGGGGGCTGTAGGCTTATACCATAGTCTTTCAAGACTGAAGGTTGCCAACCATTTTATGCAATTATTCTGAAATCCAGACACATCTGAAATCCAGACACCCCCCATCCCAAGCAATCTGGATAAGAGATGCTCAAAGTGTAGCAGTTAAAGAGTCAGACATGTATGTGTTGAAACTGAGACATGTCCGGTAACTTCTGTGTGCTGGGTGCTTGTTTATTTTTAAGAGTATGGTGCTGCCATCTCTGCCCACCCACAGGAACTTTTCTCCTACCTGGGCTCACTTCTGGTATTGGATCCTAGTTGACATAAAGGAAACTGAATGGAGAGACAAAGCTTCTGTCAACTGAGTCTGGACGTTGGTCTGTCTCCAGCAGGATTGTCAACACTGACTGGCAGCAGGGCCTCTGAGAGGAATTTTATCAGGGGGTACAAAATTTATTTTGGGCCCCTTTGCAAAGGGGGGGGGGAACAGAGCAGGGGAGGGTGGTGATGGGTGAACAGAATAGGGGCAGGGAGGGGCAAAGCAGGGTGAGTGTAGGGTAGAGACAGCTGGAAAAGTCTTTTGAGCCCAGGTCTACTCACCCATGTGGCATCAGTAGTGTCCCCTGCATCCCCAGTCGTGGTAATGTCCCCAGCATCCCATATGGGCAACACGTCTGAGTAGATAGGAAAACGTATCTCAGATCTCAGGATCTCAGGAAATTTCTGAGTCCTCTCCTTTGGCTCCTGGGCCCCCCTTTTTACCCTGGGCCCGGGTACAAATTACCCCCTTTACCCTCCTCTCCTAGGCCCTGATTGGCAGTGTTGACAGTTTGCCTCTGTGCCTCCACTATTCCCCTTCTCCTTCCACTCCCTGCATGGAAATAGAGGAGGGGACAGTGAGGAAGAGGAAGTGTGGAGGAGAGGAGAATGTTTTGAACCTTCCTGCTGCTGTTCGTTGCCAACCAGATAAATGTGCCGTGGAAAAACCAAGCTGTTGTTTTCACGTCACTGGCCACCCCTGTTTGTTTGTTTGTTTGTTTTACGCACAAGGAAGGATGGTCAAGATTCTTGCTGTCCTTAAGCAGTGAGGCTGCAATCCTATACACACTTTCCTGAGAGTAAGCCCCATGGAACACAATGGGACTTTCTTCTGAGTAGACATGCATAGGATTGTGCTGTGAGTGATATTGGCTTGACTTTGCCGAACATAGACTTGAGACACAACAGTTGTCATTTTGTGAGGACCTGCCTCAGAATACAACTTTTTCACTAAGCCTTTGGTTCACCCTCTTAATTTCCCATTTCCCCAAACACCTGAGTACGTGTAAGTCCTTAGTCCACCGTCTTTCTCACAGTCCATCCTATGCCACCTTCTCCCTTCCTCTGCTCCTTGTCTCATTTCACTACCCCACTTAAACAATCATGCCAAATTCCTCCTACATCACCCACGGCCAGCACATCTGTGCCACACTCCCCTGATCATCACCCCGCAGCCTCATGACACCATTGCTTGTAAGCTGATTGGACAGGCAGGATCCTGGAAGCAGAGCCTCTCAGCACCCTCCTTCCCAACCTGCCAGTTTACAAGAAATACAAGGGGAGGGAAGGATATGGTGGAGGAGATGGTGACCCAGAGAGGGTAGAGGTAGCAGTGCGGTAGCTGTCGCTTCCTCCAGCTTTGCAGAATCCACTTCAGCAGCGCTGCTAGAGGAGGAAAAGGCAAATTGCTCCTCTGTCCTCCACTCACTTGTTCTACAAAGTCAGTGTGCAAGAAAAGGATGAGACAGTGAGAGGTAGGAGTGGCTGTGCAGACAGTGGGCGATGTGAAATGCTGTTTGCTGGCAAACCTAGCCTGACCTCATGGATGGCCCACTCCTGCACTTGCAGCCCAATCCTATGTAACATTCTAGCACAGATGCAGCCATGCTAACAGGGTATGTGCTGCATCTTGCAGTGGTGGACAATCACAGAGGTCTCCTCAAGGCAAGGGAATATTTACTGGGGCTGCATTGCAGTTGCATTGGCCCTGGAAAGTTAGTTAGGATTGGGCAGTTAGGTTGCAATTTTCTTAGAGGAGGGAGTCTTCTTTCTTTCTTTCTTTCTTTCTTTCTTTCTTTCTTTCTTTCTTTCTTTCTTTCTTTCTTAATGCTTATATGCCACTTTGCAACACCAAACATTAAACTTTGTCACACTATATAGTGGTTACAGTGTTAGAATAGAACTGGGGGACCCTGGTTCAAGTTGAGTTAGATGCTATGCGACCCACCTAATGGGTTCCAACCCAAAGTTTGAGAAACACTACTCTATAAATTAGGTCCTCATGGGTGTCAGTGAGAATGATTAGAACAAATAGCGACTACCCCCCCCTTTGTTCAAACATTGTACTTTATTTTTAATAGCACTCACTGGTCTGGTCTTGCAAAGAACTTCAGCGTGCATTGGTGGTCTCAAATCTCCAAACAGCATGTCTTGACCAGGGACAATTATTGATCCCATCAAATCCACAGTCAGCTTTAGAAAGCAGAAACTGGAAAGCAGAAACTGGAAAGCAGAAATGGAGAGCTTTAGAAAGCAGAAACTTCAGAAAGTGAATTCCATGCTCCCTCTCGTGGGAAATGGAGATACTGTTGAAGTGTATTTATCCTAGCATCAGTCATTTGGCCACATTTACGATGGCATGAAACTGCTGAGAAAGGAGTAGCAGCAGGGGACATCCAATAAAGCTGAGTGTTGGGAGAATTAGGACAGACAAAAGAAAATATTTCTTTACCCAGCGTGCAATTAGTCTGCGGAACTCCTTGCCACAGGAAGTAGTGATGGCATCTTGCCTAGATGCCTTTAAGAGGGAATCGGACAAATTTCTGGAGGAAAAGTTCATCACGGGTTACAAATCATGGTAGGTATGTGCAAGGTAGAGGTAGGCTACCTCTGTTTGCCAGATGCAGGGGAGGGCACCAGGACACAGGTTGTGTCTGTTGTTGTCTAGTGTGTTCCCTGAAGCATTTGGTGGGCCACTTCCTGAGATACAGGAAGCTGGACTAGATGGGCCTTTGGCCTGATCCAGCGGGGCTCTTCTTACGTTCTTATGTTCTTAACTGTGCATGTCTATGCATGTCTACTCAGGAGTAAATTCCATTGCATTTAATGGGATTTACTCCCAGGCCAGAGTCAGCATGTATAGGATGCAGCTTAAATGTTACATTATTCTGAGGTAGTTGGAGGAATAGGAATCCCAGCTTTTTAATCTGCCTCTGAGGCTGCAACTTTATTTAAGGCTCTGCCTGCAGGAATTAGCCGATGAAACGTTTTAAGCGTGGAAATAAACATGACTGCCCTTCTAAGCGCTGCAGGAAGAATGCCTGTTAAAGACACAGCTGAAGAGGCTGGTTGAAAAGTTGGCAACCCTAGTTAGACGAATGCAGCAGAGTTACAGGGCCCCCGTGTAAACACAAGGCAAAGAACCAGTTCTTAAAAGTGATGACCCTATGATGGCATGCCTCTTATTCCATAGGGATTGTTTCAGCTAAGCTTTTCTCGTCCAGACGAAAAGCCGCTTACAATGAATAAATGAATCATTATGCTAATCCAATGTTTTTGCCACATGTGAGTGCCCTGGAACTCTTCAGCCACCTGATGTATTATGCATTTTCTTTGGTTTCCTTTCTTTTGGTGACTCTGCTGCCAACTTATTGGGTGAAGTTTGAATGCCTATAGAGAAGCTTCTGAGGGTAAGGAGTGTTGCCGCCAGGGGCAGATCCAAGGGGCCATGGGTGTGTGGCCCCCCCAACTGTCATGAGAGTGGGGAAGGGCACCCATTGGGATGGGGAGTAGCCTCAACACGGCCGGCAGCCCTGGTCTACCTGCCTGGAAGAGATGGCTCCCAAGGGTAATCAGAATGGGAGCCCAAGTCTACCTGACAAGTTGATCTGGGCTCCAACAGGCAGGAGCCCAGGTCTACCTGCCCAGTAACCTTGGCCACTGAGGCCAAAGTTCAACCAGGCGCCCAGGTTTACCTGCCTCGTTGATCTGGGCTATGGAGTTAAGATTGTGCTCATGGCCCCCAAACGCTGGATCCACCCCTGATTGCCACCTTACCAGGATAAAAATGACCCTGTCTTGCTATTATGCCTTTAACGGCAGACTGAGGTGCAGAAATGAACCGGAAGAAGCTCTTGAGAGTATGGAGACAGACTTTTGGTGCAATCCTAACCTGCGCCAGTACAGCCAGTCTGCAGTGGCCTGCGCTGTATCCAGTGCAGGCTGGGAGGCTGCTGGAGGTCACCTTGAGGTAAGGGGATATTTTTTCTCTTACCCCATGTCGAGCCCCAGCTTGCTGTATGGGGCTACTCAGATCTGCGCCAGCTATTTAACTGGCTCAAATCTGAGCAGCCCATGTAAGGCTGCCAGGCCCAAGGATTGAGGTTTAGGATACGGCATATACTGCCACTGCCGATCCTGCCCCTCTTGGTCCTGATCTTCCCCCATTCCCCCCACCCAGAAATCCTCCCAACCCCAGACTGCCCTCCTGCCACCCTCTGCCATCCCCTGCACTGCGTGGTACACAGGCCTCCTTGCTGGCCCAGCCAACTCCTGAGAGAGCAAACATGCTTGATGGCATGTTTGCGACACTCAGGAACCAGCTCAGGGGGCCTGTACAAGCTCAAGTAAAGGTTTGAATTGGGCTGCCCATCAAATAATAATAATAATAATAATAATAATAATAATAATAATAATAATAATAATAACAACTGGGTATTTATATACCGCCTTTCTGGTCATCGGATTACTCCTCTGACTTTGTTCAAGGCGGCTTACATAGGCAGGCGTTCCTAAATCCCTCAAGGGGATTTTTACAATCATAGAGGTTCTCTCTTTCAAGAACCAACAACATTTCAGATGGATCTTCCTGGTTTGGTCTCACTTCTGGCCTCCAGTTCTCCCACGCAGGCTGGCAAGCAGGGCTCCATCTCTCACATGGAAGGCAGCCAAGACGCTTCTTGCTCACACCAAGAGCAGGTGCAATCACTCAGCTTGACTTGTCAGCTGCTTCAAGGTCTCGCCATTCTCAGCCGTTCAGGAAACTGCCGGTGTTCATAAAAACATAAGAACAGCCCCACTGGATCAGGCCAGAGGCCCATCTAGTCCAGCTTCCTGTATCTCACAGCGGCCCACCAGATGCCCCAGGGAGCACAACAGTTTACAAGAGACCTCATCCTGGTGCCCTCCCTTGCATCTGGCATTCTGACATAACCCATTTCTAAAATCAGGAGGTCGCGCATACACATCATGGCTTGTACCCCGTAATGGATTTTTCCTCCAGAAACTTGTCCAATCCCCTTTTAAAGGCATCTAGGCTAGACGCCAGCACCACATCCTGTGGCAAGGAGTTCCACAGACCAACCACACGCTGAGTAAAGAGATATTTTCTCTTGTCTGTTCTAACTCTCCCAACACTCAATTTTAGTGGATGTCCCCTGGTTCTGGTGTTATGTGAGAGTGTAAAGAGCATCTCCCTATCCACTCTGTCCATCCCCTGCATAATTTTGTATGTCTCAATCATGTCCCCCCTCAGGCGTCTCTTTTCTAGGCTGAAGAGGCCCAAACGCCGTAGCCTTTCCTCATAAGGAAGGTGCCCCAGCCCCGTAATCATCTTAGTCGCTCTCTTTTGCACCTTTTCCATTTCCACTATGTCCTTTTTGAGATGCGGCGACCAGAACTGGACACAATACTCCAGGTGTGGCCTTACCATCGATTTGTACAACAGCATTATAATATGCCAGTTCTCGAACTGGCGACCTTCTGATGTTATCTTCGGGCTAACAGAGGCTCTACCCTCTAGACCAGACCTCCTGTCCAATCATTGCCATCCTTACCTCCTCCTTACCATCATTGGGCAACTTCTGCTATTGAAGGCAAATGTTTGTCACTGAGTTCCAACACAGGTTGGAGGGGTCTGTGAGGAGAAGCATGGGCTACTTCACCTGGAACGTTTTCCCTGCTCCCAAGCTGCTTTACTTCCTGTAGGTAAACTCATACGTTGAACCCTGGGAGGTGGAGAAGCTGCAGGGAAGCCCAATGTGGAACAGAAAAATGACATGTGCAAAGGGGTTAAGTGACTTCCACCAGCTTCTGCAGGGTCTTTACTCAAAATCCCCCTTCCCACCCTGATGTTTTGCAGTCACTACATGTGCTTGCATGTAACGTGTAGCTTGCTCTGCAGATATAAATTCTGCTGTTTGCTTGTGATCGTGGGCATAATCAAAGCAAGTGCAGCTAAGGTTCTGGTGGCTGGTGAGCAGAGCCAGAATAATTCCTGATTTGGTATGGGGGTCTTTGAATGCTGGTAACCCAGCATTCTGGGACTGTAACAAATACCGGTTGAGTATCTCTTAATCCAAAATGCTTGGGGCCAGAAGTGTTTTGGTCTCTGGATTTTGGAATACAGCCTGGCCCTCTATATCCATGGATTCAGGATCCACAGATTTCACTATCCATGGATCCTGAACTCACAGTGTTGGCCTTACAATGGACCCTCCAGAGGCAACTGAAGCTGTGCTCCTGTCACAACCAGAGGGTGTTCTGAGACCTTTGGGAGGACTTAGAAGGTCACCTGCAGTTTTTGGGGAAATCTGGAAGTAATGGTTTAGGCCTTCTGAGGCCTGGGGAAACCACAGATTCCATGGCATCCATGGGGGTTCCTGGAACCAAACCCCTGCTGATAACACAGGCCTACTATATTTAACATAAGAACAGCCCCACTGGATCAGGCCATAGGCCCATCTAGTCCAGCTTCCTGTATCTCACAGCGGCCCACCAAATGCCCCAGGGAGCACACCAGATAACCAGAGACCTGCAAGGCCTCCTGGGAATTGTAGTTTAAGAACATAAGAACAGCCCCACTGGATCAGGCCAAAGGCCCATCTAGTCCAGCTTCCTGTATCTCACAGCGGCCCACCAAATGCCCCAGGGAGCACACCAGATAACAAGGGACCTGCAAGGCTTCCTGGGAATTGTAGTTAAGAACATAAGAACAGCCCCACTGGATCAGGCCAAAGGCCCATCTAGTCCAGCTTCCTGTATCTCACAGCGGCCCACCAAATGGCCCAGGGAGCACACCAGATAACAAGAGACCTCATCCTGGTGCCCTCCCTTGCATCTGGCATTCTGACATAACCCATTTCTAAAATCAGGAGGTTGCGCATACACATCATGGCTTGTACCCCGTAATGGATTTTTCCTCCAGAAACTTGTCCAATCCCCTTTTAAAGGCATCCAGGCTAGACGCCATCACCACATCCTGTGGCAAGGAGTTCCACAGACCAACCACACGCTGAGTAAAGAAATATTATATCTTGGGGATTAGGCCCAAGTCTAAACATGGCATTTATTTATGTTTTATATGCACCTGTAATTTTATACAATTTTTTTTTAAAAATAATTTTGTGCATGAAACAAAGTTTGTGTATATTGAACCACTGGAAAGCAAAGGTGTCCCTATCTCAGCCACCCATGTGGACAATCTGGGAGGGTCTTTGTTCCCTTGGGGACACTGAATAAATGGTATATGTCATGAACCTGTGTTTTGATTGTGACCTGTCTTGTGAGGTCAGGTATGGAATTTTCCACTTGTGGTGCCATGCCTGCACTCAAGAGTTTCAAGATTTTGGAGCATTTCGGATTGTATGAGTTTTTGGATTAGGGATGCTTAACCTGTAATAGAAATGTATACATGGCAATTGTATGTTGAACCCTTTATTCCAATCCCAAGGTTCCAACTAGTGCAGACCCTTTGAGTTTGTACAGTAACCCGCTGGTTGGTCTTGAAGTGGACTGTCAGGTAGGAAGTGCTAACAGCATCCCACATTTGCAATGTTCTTTAAAACAATGTTCTTCAGCCTTGGGGTTGTGAAGTTTCAGTTGTGGGGTCATGGCTACTTACAGGGATGAAAAAGGTTGAAGACCACTGGACTAGAGCACCACCAGGTAAAGGGGGAGGCATCTGGTGGACCCCTTCAGGTACCAGGAGATTGTGTCTCAGTCCTGCTCAGGTTCTTAGCAATTGTGCTAAAATAGCTTTCACTAGTGCCAGGCTTCTTGATAACTTTTTCTGCTCTCTCTAATAATATTTGTTTACAGTGAACAGTGCAGGGAGGGCGTAATTGTTGAAGGAATCTCTTAAAACTGGTTTCCTCCTTTAGGGGGGGAAGCAGAGTAGCTTCAGCAGCAGACCCCCCCTCTTGCTGGGAATCAACCCAGGGAGCCTCCCACACCCAGCTGACTGCTAATCAAGAAACACAAACAACATTGGCTGGTTGAAGTTGCAAAGGAGATTCATTTTACTCACGATTCATTGGAAGTAAGGTTACAGCATCTGATTGAGATCAGAGGTACTCTAACTTAAAAGATAACAAGGCCCTGAGAGTGCCATGTAGTCAAGATGGCGTCACCAGCAGAGCCCTGCTGCATGCCATCTTGTCTGCTCAGTGGTCAGTGAAGAAGAGAGCAAGAGCTTGGAGAAGAGGGGAGTTATATAGGGTCTGGGGCCACGCCCCCACATAGGTCATCCAAATGGGACAGGTAGGGTCACTGGGCTATGGCTTAACCCTTTCCTGCCACCTGTGGAAGCAGACGGAGTTGTACCAACTCCAACAGTAATGGGGGCACGGAGTGGGTAGTGACGAGGTGGGAGTGAGCAGATAGGGTCCCAGGTAGGGAGGCAGGATCCATGGTTGGTCCCCAGTCTCATATTTATTGATTGTGTTCGTGGCATGAGAAAAGTTGAAGACCACTGCTTTCAAACAAACACAAAAAATCCACAAAAAAATCTCCAAGGAGTTTCCAGATTAATCAAGAATAATAGAACATGATCTGGTAAAAATATATATATTTTTCTTATCAGCTATACAGTATTTTTCCAGTCCTTTTTCTTATAGTCTGCCAGAAAAATCTTCAAAAAAGAAAATATTGTACAGTATAATTTTCACTGGAAGAATTTTTATTTTTTTTAAATTTGCATGTTAAACTTGCATGCAGACATAGTAAATATCTTCTTGTTAGCAACCCCACTCGTCTGTTCTACTTTATCTGCTAGCTTGCTGGCTCATCGCTTCATCACCCTGACAGATCTGTTAAATAAGATACAAAGCAATTTGGTGAATGGTCATTCAAAGCACATTGCATATGCAGTTCCTGTCCAAGCGCCAACGGATTATTAGCATCCATTAAAGTTTTCTGTGGCCTCCAGCCATGATAAGATGTCAAGTTAAGCAATTACGCTGCTGTGATTTACCAGCTAAAATCTCCCCTCCCCAGTTTTCAGCCTGCCCTTAAAGCGGCTTGTGGTGTCTGTGGAGGGGCCAGGATAAAGGACACTTGTGCAGTGAACACACTTTGCATTGCAGAGTTGCCAGGGCAGGAGGTCTGGTCTAGAGGGTAGAGCCTCCATTTGCCTGAAGATTAACATCCACAAGGTCGCCAGTTCGAGGCCACTGGCACCATGCGACCTTAAAGCAGCTGGCAAGCTGCAGCTGAGCTGTTCCATCTGCTCGGAGCGTGGGAGGATGGAGGCCAGAATGTTAAACCAGATCGGAGTGTAACACCTTGAATGTAGTGGTTCTTGAAAGAAAGAACCTTCTTTCAATTTGTAAAAATCCCTGCGTGGATTTAATAAGCCTGCCTATGTAAACCGCCTTGAATAAAGTCTTGAATAAAGACCAAGAAAGGCGGTATATAAATACTGTATATTATTATTAGTATTATATTATGTGTCAATCCACAGTGGTGAGACTCGAGTCAAGTTCCACATCCCTGCCCCCTTTGACATGACTCATGCATGCTTCTTAATGGGTGGCCTTTGTGACTTAGCCAAAGCCATTTTGGGACTCTGACTCGAGTCAGAGTCTTTCCAATAAGCAAGTCAGATGTGGTTCTGCAGAAAGAAATGGAGCTGTTGGCAGTATGTGTGTCTTTGTCAGAGTTCTCATTTAACACTCTTCTGATGTCCCCGCTCATCCCTTCAATAAACAAAAGCTCTGCTGTTCTTCGAGTGAGTGAAGCAGTATAGAAAGCGCTGATTGGTTAATTATGAACTCCGGCAACAATCCCACCCACCCTGGTTCACATCATGAGTCCCAATTTCGCCCTCAGAAGGAGCACCAAGCAGTGTGCAACAGACTGACCAACAGGGAAGGAGGAGGTGTCCCAGCTCAGCAAGGCAGGAGAGGGCGGGCAGCACAAGCGAGGGGACAGAAGTGGTGGGCCACTTGTTCCCAAGAAAAACTCCAGATTCCCAAGTCACTTCTCCTTTCAAAGTGTGACTTGAGTCTGCACCAGTCCAGGAAAGCATGTGTTTGGCGACTTGAGCCCAAGTCTTGTAAGTTGAGTTGCCCATCCCTGAGAACTACCAAGGTGCTTTGTTTCCAAGTCTACAATCAAAGTGCCAAAAATGAATACACGCGCGACCAGCCTTAGGAACCATTGGGCCCAATTGGAAACATTTTTTTTTTTTTGCGAGGCCCCAAGCTCACAGCCAAGCCGGTAGAATCTTAGAAATATCCATAAAATTTGTGATAGACTTTATATCTCTTTGGTAGAATGGAAAGCAATGTGTGCTTAAAAAGTGCAAGTGAGTTAATGGACCAAATGGATCTAAGCACATTTTAATATAAAATTGCATACAAGACTAGATTGGGCCCCAATTGGGAGGAATTGGCTTAAAGCCAGCCTTGAACACATAGGGGTCTTGGGGGGGGTAACATCTGCAGTTTTTCCATGTCCTTTGTAGCATATTTTGCTTGTAGGCCCACATTTGGCTACGTAGAGGAACCTCACTAACCTATTCTGTATCATATTAGAAATCGAGTTATCTGAAATTTTCCGGCGGTGGCTGAAGCAATTTATAAGTGCATCAAGGTCTCTCTTTCTTTATTCCAGCTTAAAAAGCCGCTGCTGTTCTGAACACAGCAGAATGCCGTTTAATGGCTTGTAAGAGCTATAAATCCTTTACTGCCTCTAGGACATGCCGACCAATTTGTCAGGCTGTAGTGGCAGTTGTGTGGCTTTGAATGGAAAGGAGTGGAAAGAAGATACTCCATTTCCAATGAAGTTAATTGGGCTTCAAATGTTGTTGGTCGTTTCCTTTTTCAGTGGCTAAAAAGGTTGAGTCCTAAATTATAGGAAGTCATTTTGGAATCAGGAGAAATTGAGCAGGAGATGAATCTATAACGGACCGTCAGCCCAAGTGTCTGTTTCTGCCTACCCAGAGTAGTGCAAGATGATACTAGGCCTGGCCAACCCAGGAACTGTCCAATAGGGGTTAGAGCACACACTCAGGAAGTCTAGAACAGTATGATCAATTGGCTAGGCTGCATGGCTAGGCAAGGGATGTTCCTACCAAAGTGGTTGCACCAGCATTTAGCAAGAGGAGATGGAAGTCTCTTATAGTAGAGCTGGTTGCTCCACCTTATCATGGACCTTAGCTAGGGCCTGATCAGGGGCGTGTCTTGGATGTAATGAGTCAGGGCAAGTGCCCCGAGTGCCATGGGGAGAGGGGTGCTGGGTGTGAACTTACTGGGCAGCAAGCAATTGTGGCGGTGCCCCCCCTGTCCTTGGTGCTCTGGTTGGCTCCCGGCCTCTCCATGGGTGTGTGTGTGTGTGTGTGTGTGTGTGTGTGTGTGTGTGTGCAGGTGTCTTCATGCCCCCGTTCCTTCTCAGGTGCCCCCTCCTCCAGGGAGAACCCAGATGTGACGTCACTACATCATGTGACATCATGAGCATTGTCCATCATGGCTAGTGATGGATCAACCATAATCCACCCCACCTAAAAACACTTACTTGTCTTCACCCTGTGGTTGGGAAGGTGGTGGTGGGGAACTGTGTTCCTCTGGGCCAGAGATGGTGAACCTCTGACATGAGTGTCAAAGATGACAAGCCACAACATTTTGGGTGACACACCAGCGTTCTCCAACACCTGACAAGAACTGAGTTTGTTTTACTTTTATTTCATTTCTGCAATCATTTGATATTTCTTTATATAATACATAGCAGCACACATGATTGGACTGCATTTTTAAAAATAAACAGATATGTAAAGAATGGTTTTTTTGTTCAGGGGTGTGTGTGAGATGCTAGCAGAGTCAAGTTAGACTTCACCTGGAGTATTGTGTCCAATTCTGGGCACTCCACTTTAAGAAAGATGCAGCCAAACTGGAGCAGGTTCAGAGGAGAGTGACGAGGATGATCAGGGCGCTGGAGGACAAGCCCTACGTGGAAAGGTTGAGGGAACTTGGCATGTTCAACCTGGAGAAGAGAAGGCTGAGAGGGGATGTGAGAGCTCTCTTCAAATACCTAAAGGGCTATCATAAGGAAGAAGGGAACAATTTATTCTCAGCTGTCTCTGAAAGCAGAACTTGAACCAGTGGGTACAAACTTCAAGAGAGGAGATTTCGATGAGACATCAGGAACAAATTCCTGATGGTCACAGCGGTTTGGCAGTGGAGCAGATTGCCGAGAGAGGTGGTGGACTCTCCCTCACTGGAGATCTTCAAGCAGAGGCTCGGCAAGCACCTGTTGGAGATGCTCTAAGAGGATTTCCTGCCTAAGGCAGGGGGTTGGACTAGATGACCTATTAGTCCCCTTCCAACTCTATGATTCTATGATATTCTGAATTTTTGACACGCCAAGCCAAATGTTTGTCATCACTGTCATCATACCTTCTGAGGGGGAAACGGACACCATACCTTCCTAGCATATGGGAAAGAAAAGAAGAAAAATATAAATGGCCATGAATCACAAGGAATGACTATCTTGAAGGGAAACTTAGGGTGCAATCCTATCCAAGTTTCCAGTGCTGATGCCGCTGTGCTAACGGGGTGTGTGCTGCATCCTGTGATGGGGGAGCAATGAAGGAGGCCTCCACAAGGTAAGGGAATGTTTATTCCCTTATCTCTGGGCTGTACTGTGGCTACATCAGCACTGGAAGGTTGGACAGGGTTGGGCCCTTAGTGTGCAAACAAGAACAGAGAGGGCTCTTTTGGAGGGCCAGGTTTTGAAATCCCAAAGAAGTCCTAAGAAAACCGAACTTTTTATTTATTTTAAAACATTTTATAGCGGCTACGTTTCCAAAACACACACACAGACTCATGCACACATACACATACATGCAGATACACACATGTAGGTTTGTATTTAAATTCTTAAGTATATGGGTGGTTGTGAAATACACAGCAGTGCCAACGGGGGATTTAATCACTTCCCTGCAAAAGGAGAGACTGTAGAAGGGCTATTGTCAGTCTGAATAAGAGTATTCTTGATTAATCGGGTCATTTGCAGGACTGGCAGAGAATCAAGAGTGCAATAAATCAAAGACAATATTTTTTAACAGCGCTCTGCAATTTGAGACCTTAATTGTATAACTCTCTTGTCGGAGCTAATCTGGGGCTGTTTTTCTCCCCCTAACCAATGTGACACTCTGAGAAACCTTGAGATGGCTGGGTGGGGGATAATGAAGTGGAAAAGATCTAGTCCGGCTACAAAATGTGTGTGCAGGCATTTGTGTAGAGCTGCCAAATTCTGGTGCTTGATACTTTCTTTCCTGGATTTGGAGGTAGAAGTTTCAGGTTGAACCTCATAGGACTGGTCCATCCATGAGGCCAACTTAGGCAGTGGCTTCCGGTAGCAGATTGGGAGAGGGTACCAATCACCCAGCATCACAGTTCGTCTTCACCTTGTGCTTCCTCAGTTCAAAATGAGTGGGTGGAATGGAGTGGAAGAGGAAATATAGAGGAAGTTCAGCAATGGGCTAGAGCAGGGGCATCAAACATAAAGCCTATGGGCCAAGTGTGGCCTGTGGAAGCTTTTTGTCTGACCCGTGTGAAAGTTGGGCTCTCCCAGCACCACCGTCTCTGATCTGCAAGGAGACACTTTGGCAGAAGCAGCACTGCTGAACAGTGTGGTGCTAGAAAAGGCCAATTATCATACAGGTCACCCTTTCAGCAGTTGACACCTCACCACTGCTGAAAGTGTGGCCCATGTGATAATTGGGTTCTCCCAGTACCGCCCTTTCAGCAGCGCTGCTTCTGTTGATGCACTAGGGAGGAGAGATTGAAGGAGGCCGCAGAAGGTGAGGAACGGTAAGGGGGAAGAGGCGGACCAAGAGAGGTGAGAGAGGGAGAAGCTGCAGATGTGCTGGGAGAGCCCAATTATCATGCAGGCCACCCTTTCAGCAGCACTGCTTCTGCTGAGGGATTACTTTGCAGTTTATCAGCTGTTGATCTGCAAAGTGACACCTTGGAAGAAGCAGCAGTGCTAGAAGGGTTGCCAGTTTGATTGTTGGGTGCTCCCATATTTTGACAATATGATCAAGATTTGTGTATTTTCTTGTCTTTCATGTGCAGCCAATGAGTTCCTAAGTGAGAACAAAGTGCTTATTTCTTATCATCTGCTTAGTGACATCCCTTCCAGCCCCCAGCAGGCGCCATGAATACTGTTCAGCCCACTGTATGAAACAAATTTGGCACCCCTGGGCTAGAGTGTCTTCTCTCCTCTCCGCTTTCTTTTCTATTCCAGCCCCCCTCTTTTCAAATCTAGGAAGAGAGAGGAGAGGAGGAGTGTCACGAGGGGAGCAGTATTACTTAGGGCAGTGTATTGGAATTGCGGAAGATATTACCGAGGAGATAGGGTGTGGTGTCCACAGTGCCCCTTGCTCTAAGTGAATGCAGGATTAAGGCCCAGGTGGTAGCTGGAGGTGTGCTGCACAGCTGCAGCCACTAGAGGCTAAAGGAGATCCCTCAGGATATAAGGAGCACCTGAGATAGAAAGGATGGTGGGTTTTGAAGGAGTGCAGGTAGGAAAGGAGACTGGCTTGGTTTATGGAATTGGGAATCAGACTGGATTGTGACTGGACTTTGGCTTGGATACCTTGACTGATTGGACTGACCTACCTAGAACCTGACTTTGGATAGTAACTTGGCTTATTGGCAACTCTGATTGATTGGACTGGTTTACAAGGCCCAGTGGCTTGGGATTTGGCAAAACAATTGGTACCAGGAGTGGGGTACAAGCCCAAGGCAAGTAGTATCCCCTTGTCTAACAAGAGAGCAAGCAAATGGATCTCTGGCAGATCTGGGAGGCCCTGGACCTTGCTATAGGGAAAGCAAATGCTCCTGTCCTATTATGGAATGTCTGGGCTACTTTGAGCATTCTTTGGACCATTTTCCAGATGGTGCAGTATATGGGAGGACTCATTAAATATGGCATCCTTTCCCTGAAAAGGCTCAGGGGGTCAGGTGGGGAGGATGTGGAGAAGAGAATTCTGAGAGAGGAAGTTGCCAAGTTAAAAGGGCTAATTTGCATTGAAAGAGAGAAAAATCTCACATATGTGAAGGCCTTTGCAAATGCCCACAAAATTGGACTGACCTACCTGGAACCTGACCATTGGACTGGAACTTGGCTTATTGGCAACTCTGATTGGACTGGCTTGCAAGGCCCAGTGGATTGGGATTTGGCAAAACAGGCAGTGGTACTCAAACTTTTCCAGCCAGCAGCTCCCTTGACCCCCGTGTCTGTTGTTCAGGACTCCCCATCATGTTCCTGAGGGTTGGAAGTGACATCATTAAACAGGAAGTGGCCAGAAATATTAGCTATATTAATATTAATTATATTAATCATATCGTTAATTAAATGCAGATCTTAAAATATATTATTAATACACAGCAATATACATGCTTTATAAATTATCAGCTGCTGATCACTGTTGGAGACAGGAAGCTGGAGTAGGTAGATTTTGTCTGGTCCAGGAAGACTCTTTTTTTTTTTTTTTTTTTAACTTTGTAAGCATACCAATAGAATTGTTTTATCAAATGAACTTTGTGAGCAACCAGTCTGACCAACATTACACACACCCCTGTGGACCCCAATCCAACTAGTCATTTCTCCCATTCTCCTTGGATAGGATTGAACCCTTTATTAATTTAATGAAATTAAATTTTTCCAGCAGCTGGTGGGGAAAATAAAAATAGACCATGAAAATATATCAGAGCTGATAAGGGTTTGGTTAGGAAGCTGATTTGTCTCCTATACTAGGAGAGGCACAGCTCAAGCCTATGCATGTCTACTCAGAAGTAAATCCCATTAGAGTCAATGGGGCTTACTCCCAGGAAAGTGTGGATAGGACTGGGCTGGCAATCACTTCATCAATGGCTGATAAGTATTCCCTTCAAATAGCAAGATTCATCACTTTAAAAATACAGCCTCTCCTCTTCAGTCAAACAACAAGATTAATAAATCACTTTAAAAACAGTACCCTTTTTCTGCTCCTGGCCAAGTAAAGTGTGTGCTTCTCTCTCCCCTCCCCCTTTGCCAACTGCATGGAAACAACTTTAAGAGCCCTGGTGACCTGGTAAAATAGGAAGCGCTTTATTTGGGGAGGGGGAGGAAAGCGGGAAGGTTTGGAGATCGAAAGGAGAGAATGGAAGAGGGAGGGGGTTGAAAAGAGAGATTTCACTTTGATGAGAAGCGACCCCCAGGCTGGGAACTAGGAACCAACCAGACAAGGATCAAGGAGGGTTTCTTTCTGACGGTCAGCAAGGACAAGAACTGCAAAATGAGCATGCTTGGTACTTGCCAGATGGGGGTTGGAGTTGAAGGGCTTTGGGAGCAACATGCAGCGAACACAGAAGGTGGAAGCCTCAGAGTGGAGGGAGAAGAGGGTGGGGCGGCAGCAGCCACTCTCGCAGCTGAGCAACTCCCGTTTCTTCTGCTTTAAAAAAAAGTGCAGAAGACGGGCAGAAGACGGGCTCGTATTCTGCCCAGGAGTGTGACTGTATCGCTGTGAAAGAACATCCCGCGCCTCTTGAGTTCCTGGGCCTCCCTAAGGAGCCACGCCTCACAGTTTGAATAACACTGACCTAGGGACCTGGAGGTCTTGGGCTGGTTCTGAAACCATATATGACACTGGGGACACAACCTGGCCTGGAAGCCTGACTGCCAGTCCAACAGTTGGACTTATAAGAACAGCACATGCCTATGCATGTCTACTCACATGTAGATTCCCATTGTGTTTAATGGAGCTTACTCCCAGGAATGTGTGCATAGGATTGCAGCCTAACAGTGCATTCCTATGCATTTCTACTCAGAAGTAAGTCCCATTAAATTGGAGAGGGCATACTCCCAGGTAAGCATGGAAAGAACTGCAGTCCTATATTATTATATTATTTATATACCGCTTTTCAATGGAGCAGTTCACAAGGTGGTTTACATAGCAAAATTAATCAATCAATCAATAGATCCCTGTCCCCAAAGGGCTCACACTACAAAAAAAAATACAGAAGAGACACCAGCAACAGCCACTGGAAAAGACAGAATTACAGGCTTAGTCTGACTGAACACAGTAGGCTTAATTCTGAGCATTTTTCAAACACCTCTACTTATAGGCTGCAATCCTTTACACAAGCGGTTTTCATCCAGTGCACCATGGCACATTGGTGTGCAGCGAATGGTCATTGGGTGTGCCATGAGAGTTTGGGGGAGGATAATTTATTAGTTGGCTCATTGGGGGATGTGAACCCCCTCCCAGCAGCATGGTGAGCCTTGCCAATTGTCAAAAAACTGATGGTGTGCCTTGACAATTTTAGTACCTCCACAGTGTGCTGTTAGATGAAAAAGGTTGAAAATTGCTGTTTTACACACTTACCTGGGAGTAAGCCCCACTGAATTCAATGGGGCTTGCTTCTGAGTAGGCATGCATAGGATTTGGTGTAGCTACGTAACAGCTGCATAGAGCAGCCATGGTGACTTTGCACAGCTATGCTGAGATTTGCCACAAGATGTCACTGGCTTTCTGTATGTGTTCAGTGTCCCTGCATGAAACAAAAGCTAATATTTAATGACAGTTCTGCCACAAAATCATACACTTCCAAATGTATTTTCCCCCACTGGTTTGAAGCTTGTTTGAAGAGATGTACATTTATAGGAGGCAAACCTATGCCAGGGGCAAATGTCACTGTAATATGTACTGGGGCTTGATGTGGGATTAGTTCCAAGTTCCAAATGGGAGGGGTGTGCTTCATGAACATGCCTGCCCTCTATGAAATGCACACCCTCTTTGGGTAAGTTCTTGCACCCCAGTTCCTTTAGCTTGGCTACAGGAACTCCCCTCCCTAACTGTAAGCGGGTAATGTTACATCAGCTCCCATACCAACACTGGAAGCTCTTCAATCCTGAATCAGAGCATTGGTTTGCCATCTTGTGTTGCAGACCAAACTCCCAGCATCTTGCTTTTGAGGAAATTATTTTTAAAGAAATCATTGCAACACTAATGCCAAGGTTGTGTTGTTTGCTCACGCGGGAAGAAGCTAGACGGAGAGGCAACTCCTATTGCACAATATTTGCTCTTTAATGTGAGTTAGCAGACCGTCTGTCTAGCTCTGGAAGAGGTGCAGTGCTGATTTCAAAGTGACCCTGCGTAAAGAAACTCACACTCGATTTGGGAATGTACACACAGCTGTTTTCTTCTGTCACCTGAGATTTGGGTTCTGTGCTCCAAGGAGCTATATTTGGTGAGAGTTTGTTGCCATGAGGCATTGCTTCCAGGACCATCAGATCTGTCTTAACTCTGCCTGCTGGTTCCAACAGGCTGCACTAAGCTGTTTGCAAGATAATTTTTTTTAAGCATTCCAGTGCTGAAGATGGATGGTTGAACATGGAGAAATGTTTAGCTTCCCCCACTAAATCCTTAGTTCCCTCCACACCAGGTTTGGCCTTCAAAGTGATTGTCTGGTCTCAATCTTTGCAAAGGCCTGTGTTGTATGGTAAAATCTAGAAAGGTTTTCATGCTTTGCACAGTGATTGTGTTTCTTGAGCGTTTGCCACCATCATATCCTGATGCAGCAAATATGCAAGGTGTGAATGATGAACTCTTGTCATTCAGCATTCATCGACACAGGGCCACCCTTAGGAGCTGTGGAGCCCAACTGGAAACATGTTTCGTGGGGCCCCAGCCAAGGTCAGTAGAATCTTACATATACTGTAGAAATAACATTTACTGTAGACTTTATATCTCAGTGAAAGAATGGAAAGTAATTAGAATGTGCCCTTAAAAAGTGCATGTGAGTTATTGGACCAAATGGATTTAAGCCTATTTTAATATAAAATTGCATTCGTGGAAGCCTACAAGTACGTATATATATATATGTGTGTGTGTGTGTGTGTGTGTGTGTGTGTGTGTATGTATATGTATATGTATATATATGTATATATATATGTATATAACCTTTGGAAAGTAAATAGCTACAAAATCACTTGTTTTAGTGATTGTGAAATGAGTCAGCAAAACTATTAATTTTAATTTTTAATTTTTACTCTAGGGTGGGGGTCCTTTAGGCGTAGGGCCCAATGGGGACTAATTGGTCCAATTGGCTTAAAGCCGGCCCTGCATCTACATGTAGCTGAGAATCCCTGGCCTGCCTAAACAGAGCTTTTATCTGCTTGCGGAGCCTGTGACTGAAAGATGCAACCAAATTACAATGAACAAATGAATGCTTAAGGATGTGCATCCATCTGACACATTGTATGGCAGCAAAGCCAGAGCTGTGATCAAGTGTTCAGCTGATAGGAAGTCACGGCCAGTTCTGGCTCTCTGATGCCAATCCCACCACTTTTGCCTCTGTGTCCATTCAGTCTTCTAAAGCCAATGCCAGGAGGATCTTGACTGCCTTGACATTGCCCACCTGGCCACCCTATATCATCCCCTTGACCTAGATCAGGGGTGCCCAAACCCTGGCCCTGGGGCCACATGTGGCCCTCAAGGCCTCTCAATGCGGCCCTCAGGGAGCCCCCAGTCTCCAATGAGCCTCTGGCCCTCCGAAGATTTGTTGGAGCCTGCACTGGCCGGACACAGCTGCTCTCAGCGTGAGGCCGACTATTTGACCTCTCGCATGAGCTGTGGGATGAGGGCTCCCTCTAATGCTTGCTGTTTCATGTCTGTGATGCAGCAGAGACAGCAAAGGAAAGGCCAGCCTTGCTTTGTGCAAGACCTTTTACAGGCCTTGAACTACTGCAAGACCTTTATTCATTCATATAAGTTCCACCTCTAGTATATTAATTTATGTAAACGTATGTAAATTTATTCGAATTTTAAATGTAAATTATTTCTTTTTTCCCCCCGGCCCCCGACACAGTGTCAGACAGATGATGTGGCCCTCCTGCCAATAACTTTGGACACCCCTGACCTAGATGGACAGGTTTGGCTGCCCAAGCGCTAAGCTCCTGGCAATCCACATCCAGCACATGGCTGGGGAATAATGGAGTTTTGAAACAAAGGCTGCTTGCAAAGAATACCCCAGCAGCTTTTTAGGTTGCTGAACCTGCACATGAGCTTCTGTGGAGTAAAAGTATCCAGCAATATAGACAATAGGGCAAAAATAGAGGGGAAAAACAGGGCATTCATCACAGGCATCCCCAGTGAAATGTTCGTTCCCTGATGCCGATTTGATTGCCATTTGCATTGGTCACATGACCTCTGGAAGGCCCACATCCTGCATCTCTGTCAGAGCTGCTCATTCGTAGCGTGCTAGGAAGGCTGCGATATGTCATTTTCTGTCAGTTTCCGCTTTCTCCCTTTGGGAGCGTCAAGGCGAGTAATTCATTTAGCTTGTTTTAGAAAATGTCATTTTGCTATGCCGATAAATTAGCTTGGCTGCAGTATCTCACCAAGCCCACAGCTTGCTGTTCCGACAGCATCTCCCGCATCTTCAGGACCTGAATTTTTCATTATTATTTGCCCGAACATCTTGTGTTGTATTTTAATGCCTGCATTTTTTTTGTTAGCCTTTGTGCTTTTCTATCCCATTTGATGCAGTCAGGGTCTCTGTTGTCCTTTTCTTCTCTTTCCCCCCCTCATCCTGTCCCTGGTGTTTTTTTTTTTAAAGTGGCATAGCTAAGGGGGTGCAGGGGGTAGCAGTCTCACCGGCCCACAAGCTTTAGGGAGGCAACAAGCAGAGCTTGACACTAGTGGCCAAAATTGTGAAAATCTTGGTATATACAAATAAAACCAGCATGCTATATATCATTGGAAAGGTAATTTAATGCAGAATGCAATAAAACAAACCACATTGGAATATATTTATTCTATCCAAAGTTATGGCCAATTAGCCAGAAAATGAAAACACAACTGCTTTAAGAAACAAAAAGTGGATTTTTTAAACTCAAAACTGACTTATGAGACTGATTTTTCTGAGAGCCAATAAGATGTTGTTATGATACTGCATGGAACCAAGAAGGTGTCACTATGAGTCGGCTCTCATTTCCATGTAGCATAATACAGCTATTCCTGCTAACTGGTAAAGAGGCACTTTTTCAAGTAGTACTCCTCTTATAAATATAAGCGAATATAAGAGAATATAAGGGAGAGAATAACAGACCCTCTTTAGCTCAGCATAATGTCTCTAACCAATAAGGGGCATACTTTTTATTTATTTACTTAATTAAATGGGGAGCTGTTTTGCCTGGGGAGTTAAGGGGACTCAGCTGGTTAGTTGGAGGAGGGACTGACTGCTTGACCTGCAGGTACTTAATTAAATTTGATTTTGTCGTGGGGGGAGGCTACAAAATCTTCTTTGATCTCTGCTATGCCACTGGCTTGGCAGAGGTGGCAGATCAAGTGGGTGGTGGACTGCTGGGGGACGAAGGCAGTTTCCCCCCCAATTTGCACTTTTTAAAAAGCCCGGGTGTGATGTCACTTAACCCAAAGCTAAGTGACATCACTTCTGGGGCATCATTTTGAGCTCCTCACTGGTTACGCGTTCATTAGCTACGCCATTGCTCTTTTTTCATGTCCCTGAATGCTTTTATTGCACCAATTCCATAAAGTTGTGTCATTGATCCCAGAAGAGCTTGTATGAACACATGGATTGTCCTGAAGTTAACACTTTGGCCCGCTCCAGAGTGTACAAGCAACCCCATAAGGTAACTACAATTTTTCACACAACACGTAATTTATTTATTATTTATTTAAAACATTTATATCCCACCTTTCCAGAAGGCAAGCCTTCAAGGCAGCTTACAAAATTTAATACATAAAACATATCACAGAATGATAAAAAACAAACAAACAGTTAAAATCTAGATCATTTAAAACCAGCACAGCAGTAGTATAATTGTTAAAATCCTTAGGTGTGACAGATAAAAAACAATACGCAACCAACTAAAAACACATGAATACACAATAAAAGCAGGTTAAATATAAAACAACCAGGAATGTTCCACTCCTACCCACTCCCAAGAGCTAATGTAAATAAAAATGTTTTTAGACCTCGTCGGAAACTTTCTATTGAAGGAGCAGATTTTAGATGTTCTGATAGTGAGTTCCATAAAAATGGTGCCACACCTGAAAAGGCCCTGTTTCTTGCCACCTCACCCCTTACTTGTCCTGGATGCAGCACTTTCAACAGGGCCCTTTCAGATGACCTAAGAGAGTGGGCAGGATTATATGCCAATAAAGGTCTCAATCAATCAATCAATCAATCAATCAATCAATCAATCAATCAATCAATCAATCAATCAATCAATCAATCAATCAGGATTATATGAGAGTAGGCATCAGATAGCATGGTGCCAGGCCATATAGGGCTTTAAAAGTAAGTACCAGCACTTTGAATTGGGCCCGGAAACAAATAGGCAGCCAGTGTAGCTGCCGAAGCAGTGGCTCGACTGAGTCAAGCCCTCGACCCTCTGCAACCACACATACCGCTGCATTCTGTACTAACTGCAATTTCTGGACTGTCTTCAGGGGCAGCCCCACAGAAGTGCATTACAGTAGTCTAAATGGGATGTCACCAAGGCATGGACCACTGTTGCCAGATCTGACTGACACAGGTACGGCTGCAGCCAGCACATAAGCCAAAGCTGGGTGAAGGCACCCCTGGCCCCCACTGTCACCTGGGGATCCAGGAGAAGCTGTGGATTCAGAAGCACCCACAGGCATGGGATTTTAGGCATAGGATTTGTTGCCACAAACTGTAGTGATGGCCTCTAGTTTAGGTGTCTTCCAGAGATACTATGGGCTGTCTGCATCCACGGTTCTGGCACTCACAGATTAGACTAACCACGGATTGGCCCATCAGCCCTCATAGCTCAGCACCTGCAGCTGCTCCCTGTCTATTTTTAAATAGATAGTGCTGCTATCTTTAAATGAATAGCTACCCCAGCACTAACCTATCCCTTCCCTTTCCTTCTAGTCAGCCCTCTGGGACTTGAGCATTTGCAGAATATCTCATCTTGGGGGTGGGGGCGTTCTGGAACCAAATAACCTTGGATAAGGAGGGCCCACTCTATTTGGCTGCCCATTCTTGGAAACACAGTGTTAAACTAGATGGATCTTGGTCTGATCCATCTGTGCTCTTCTCATATTCTTAATTTGGTTGAGCTTGATGTTAAACTACTTGAAACAGCTTGAAACTAAGCCAGGAACATGCAAGTATGATTATTTTCATCTGATATGTAAGGAATTTGCATTCCTATCCTATGTATGTTTACTCTGAAGTTAAGTTGATTCAGTGGAACTTACACCCAAGTAAACACAGATAGGACTTCAGCCCATGGCTTGCAGATTTCATGGCTTCTGCTCCAGGTACTTGATGAGGAGCAGATCATGGACCCCACCACATGGAAGAAGGTCCTCTGTCAGAACCAAAGTCTCAGATCGGTGGTTCCCAAACTGTGTGCCACAGCACCCTCAGGAGTCACAGTGAATTCACAGGGCGCTGTGGGATGTCCTGGTAGCCTCTTCTTCCTGGCTCTCCTGCGCACTGCCATCTTGACTGACCCAAGATCATGCAAGATCTCGTGCAGTTCTCCTTAGATCTCATGTGGTTCTCACAGGAATTTCAGAGAAGGGCTGACAGTGGCTGCTGAGGACAGGACATCAGGAAAGAAGGGCGCCGTGACCAAGTTAAGTTTGGGAACTACTGCCTCTTAGATTGCTTGGGCCTTAGAATGCTCGACAAAATATTTGTCTTTGTTCCAGATAAATTAACAAAGTTGGATACGAGCCAAGAGACAACAGGTGGATGGGACAGACAGGACAAGTCAAAGCAAAGAACAAGACAATGTGGGCTTGTTTCATGCACCAACTGTCTAGCCGTATGTCAGGAAAAAATGGAAGATGAGCTGAAGGCTTGGAAACATTTTGAGCAGTTCATTGGGAAAGCACTGAAAGCAGCAATTACCAAACAGTGTGGCAGAAGGAGACCTGTAAGTGACCTCCTTATGGATTTCTGCAGGCCAGACTCTGTGCTTTGGTCGACTCCAGCTTGAAGCTTTTCGGAACTTGGGCTACTTTGTACTGCTGCAAAATTAGCGTTCATTCTGGTGGGCATCAACATCATAGCCTTTTTTAGCCCTTTTAAAGGCATCTAAGCCAGACATACCCCTGGGGGCTGGGGATAAGAATAGGCCCTCAGTTTGGCTGTACTTGTCGTAAGAGGCGACTAAACAGCCACCGGGTAGATGGGACTCGTCAGCCTGGGAAGGCAGCTCATCTGAGAGAAGGAAAACTCTGATCCCAAACCTCCACTGCCTTGTGGCTACATCCAGTTGTGGAAAAGGCTTCAGGAGTCAACCTGGAGGCAAAATCCGGAGCCGGAGTCCCTGAGGCAGTTCATGGCTGAACACAGTCACGTTCTGGCAACTCCTGCGACGCCGCTGGAACCAACCGTATTGGCCTCTGCCTTTCCATTGGACCATTTCAGCGATGTGGAGAGGGGGGATTTGCTGCATGGGTAACAGCCTATCCTCCATACCTACTTTACCCAGGCTTCGCGCACTGGAGAGGACACTGTTCCAGAACCACCATTCAGAGCGTGACACCATAGTCTTCCGAGACTGAAGGATGCCAGCAATGCAGGCCAGACACCAACACCACATCCTGTGGCAAGGAGTTCCACAGATTAATTATGCACTGGGTGAAGAGATATTAGCTTTTGTCTGTTCTAACTTCCCCAGCACTCAATTTTAGTGAATGTTCCCTGGTTTTGGTGGCCTCTATGCATACAAAAGCCATGACTACACACGGGAATGGAAGTACATGCGCATCAGCACTGAAAGATAGAGGGCGTCCAAAACAAGCTTCAGGCTTGGCCTTGCTGCTGCTCAAATGAGCACGAGCGCTTGGCACGCGGCAGCATTTCCGCTCTCCTGCATAATAGGATTTCCATAATTTGTCTTTTTAAATGTAGACTTCAAAAAGTGCACTGTTTAGCTAACATATCACATTTGCCTGGCTGGCTCCTGAAGTTGACAGCCCTCAGGCAGAGCAAACAGCTTGTAGTGGTGTTTTGGAAATGAGCAGAATGCAATGAAGATATCAAGCGCGATCAGGACCCCGGTTATTTTAGTGGCAGAGGAGAGGCGAAAGGATTGGCGAGACCGTCCGCATGTGCGGAGAGGGGTGTGGATTACCTCGTATAAACGTCATTGAGACTGCAATCCTGTACCCACTTACCTGAGAGTAAACCCCACTGGATATAGCGGAACTTACTTTTGAGTAGATATGTATAGGGCATATTGTTGTAAGGCAGAAGTTCCCAAATTGGGGGGTTGCGATGCTCCAGCCAGGGAAGCTCTGTCTCCATCCTCTGACTGATCATCCCCCATTCCCTTCCTTCTGCAGCTACCTGGCAACATTCTCTAGGAAACTGATGAGAAAATGCTTCAAGGTTTTATTGCAAAATGCTGAACTATTACTATCTGCGACTTACAGCCCAATCCTATGCTTCCCAGCGCCCAGGGCTGCAGTAGCACCAAAATAGTGACCACTGTATCCAGTGGCACCAGGGACGCAGCTGCAGTTCTCCTTGGGGTAATGGAACAGCAGTTCCCTTACCCCTTGTCAAGCCTAGGTTGCCCCAATAGGTCTTCTTGCATCTGCACCTGCTATTGAGTGTGCGCAGAATCAAGAAGACCCATGTTGGGTTCTCCCAGGCTAGGAGGGGGGTTAGGATATGGCATCAGAGCCTGCCAACATCCGCACCCCCTCCCACCCACTCCACACCCTGCCTTCCCCTGCCCTCCCTCCACCCCAAAACCTCTCCCCTGTCCCGACTTACTACTCTACCACCTGGCGCTCGCCCAGAACTCCAGGTGGTGTGTGACCGACCTTACCGAGTGATAAGTTGGGCTCGCACCAAGCCGACTCCGGTCCAGCAGTGAGTGTCTCAAGCATGCCTTACGGCACGTTTGTGACACTTAGCGCCGGTGCTGGCCTGATAGGATCAGGCCCTTAAGCCCCATCTCTTCCATAACCCCCTTGAGGCTGCTACTCCCGGGATATCCTGGGTAAGCTATAAAACAATCTTTCTGTTGGCTGAGGATTAAAAAACATATATTAATGCAACAACATAGTGCAGCTTACCATAACTGTGCAGTTTATATGTGAGAGGCCTGGGAATACGGTGAAATACAATCCATCCTTGGGGGGGCAATTAATATTTTTAAACGATTTCACTTGCATGTGCAAACGGTGCCATGTGCGTTTACTAACACGGCGCTTCTTGGCAGATTGCACAGTGTGGCATTCCATGAGCTTCTTTGCATTAATGAGGGATTCCTACTTTTGCAGAAAAAAAGGACAAGATGTGCAACACAACCATATCCATCCCCTCTTGGAAGGCTCTAGCCAGGGACGAGATGTGAGCCAAACCTTTGGAAATACTCTGATTTTATCGCCATGCCTTCTAATAATATCCTATCAATCACTGCTAAACAAATGCCACTGAGGCGTCCGGCTGCCTTAACGAGGGGGTGGCATCTGCCAGCTCTTTATTACCTGGATTATGGGCATCTGAATCATTTGCTGAACAATTTCAGCTGGAGAGAAGAGTTTTAGGGCAAACGTAAGAGGATGGGGAAAATGAAGCCACAGCGCAGGCAAAACGGGAGTGCGCAAGGCATTTGTTCTGTGCTACTTTACATAAAAAGTGTGGAGGAAAAAGTTTAGTTAACACACAGAAAGGGAACACTTTGAATTATTTTTGTGTGGGGGGGGGGAGAAACAGTTTTGTTCTGAAGTTCAGCAGCAGCATCTGTTAGCCAATTGTTCATAAAATGGCATGATTCTGTTTATTTTAAAAAAAATATTGAAAATGAAAACAAGGATCAAATGTCAGGTGGTTTTTTGGGCCCAGCAGAAGATGTAACAGAATGACACACTGGCACCTTCAGCTCTCAGCTAAATAAAACTAGGGTGAGACAAAATGCCCCACCCTTCCAATTTTTACTTCTCAGGCAGAGAAATGACTGCCTGAGAACAACATTTAGCTACTTTTGCTTGAATTCACTGAGGATTCTCCAGGCTCCTTCCTGCTGGCAGCTGGCATGTCCCCCATCCCCCCCCCCCAATGCCAGGGGGGAATTTATCTCATTTTTGTTCTTCCATGGATCAAAACCAACAATCAAAAACAACAGAATACAAAAGACACAAATAAAAACAATCAACTTAATCAAAACACCCCAAAAGAGATTTAAAAAAATGTTAGCAGGAAAATAAAGCATGCCAATTGGGGTGAGGCTGAGAGAGTGTAACTGGCTAAAAGCCACCCAGGGAGCTTTGTGGCCAAGCAGGGATTTGAACTTGAATCTTCCAGGTCTAACAGCCCAATCCTGAGCTGCCTGGCGCTTATGGCACGTTTGTGACGGTGCACGCCGGCGGTGAGTTGGTGCACTGAGCTCAGGATTGGGCTCTAAGGCCCCAGTCCTATCCAACTTTCCAGCTCTGGTGTAGCCACAATGAAGTCCTGTGGTAATGGAACACATGTTCCCATACCTTGAGAAAGCTCCAGTGACTTCCCCTCCACCACAGGATGCAGCACACACCCCACTAGCACAACTGCACCAGCACTGGAAAATTGGATAGGATTGGGCCCTAAGTCCACTACACTAGCCTGGCTCTCTTGCCATCCTGGTATCACCAAGGTATACCAATTCTGAGGGGCATTCTTGGGGGGGGGGGAATGGCTGCTGCTGACTGCAGTTGGGTCCTCCATTCCCCCTCTCTTCAAGAATGCCTTTCAGAAAGATGTCATATCATCTCAGCCACAGTGTTTCAGTGACATTTTAGGGCAAAAACAAACAAACAAACAAACAAACAAACAAACAAACAAACAAACAAACAAGCAAACAAACTAAATGGCATTTGCCAGTCAAACGGAACCAGGAAGAGTGCCAGTGAGTTTAAGGAGAACACAATGTCCTCACTCTCAAAATGGCGCTGCAGCTTAGTGGGTGCTTTGGGCCAACACTTTTCCTTTTTCCTAGCATCCACCACAGCCCAGCCAGAAGCCTATGGGAACCCATAAGAGGGCAAAGCCCTCTCCTCACTGTTTGCCTGTCTGCAACTGGTATTTAGTGGTGTAGTTCTATGGAGCTAAACAGAACAATTAAGTTATCATGGCTAATAGTTGTTGGTAGATCTATCTATCATGCCATGCTGTTTTGTTTCTGGAAAAGAGTATAGCTGATGAATCAGTGGCTGATGAATCAGGGTCTGGTCCTTGAAAACTTATGCCACAACAAATGTGCTTTTAAGTTGCCACAGGATGGTTGTTTTTCTTGGGTGGGGATGGGGCAGGAGGTCTGGCTCAGTTGGTTGAGCTGCCACCTTGTATGCCTGAAGATCTGAGGCTGCCAGTTCAAGACAACTGGAAGTACCCGAGAACTGACGACACGCTGATATACTGATGAGCTGACCCTCAGTGGCAGAGAGGAGTTGCCGTCAAGTGGAGCGTGGGAGGCGAAGGGCCAGAGAGAGGCCAGACCGGGAAGGAATCCAGCTGGAAGGAGGAGTTCTATGAAAGACTAGAATTAGACAATTGTAAAAATCCCTACCGGGGGGGGGGGGGAGGAAGTTAGAACAGCCTGCCTATGTAAACTGCCTTGGATTAAAGTCTGAGGAGAAATCTGACGACCAAAGAAAGGCGGTATATAAATACCTGTATAAATAAATAAAATAAAATGTGTGTTAACATTCCCTGAGAGACTTGGGTCAACATTTCAGACTGCAAGAAAATGTCAAGCTCCAAGTCCTCAGAGGATTCTGAACCTGGGTGATATCAGGCAGTCTGTCCAAGAGGACATCATTAGGTTGACACCCTGACCCTTTCTCAGAAATAGACATTCTCAGCTTTTGCTGCCACAGGGAGCACAGGGAGCAATTTCCAGCAGTGCTTTCCAGCACTGACATAAGGGCAATGCAACTCTGAGGTAAGGGAACAAACATTCCCTTACTTTGAGGAGGATTCTGTGAGTGACACCCAACTGCAGGATGCAGCACACATCCCATTGGCACCGCTATGCCATAAGGGGTTAGACCTAAGGGGTTAGACCTAAGGGGTTAGACCGCTACTGACATAAGGGGTTAGAATTGCGCCCTTAGTGACTTCTGTTGCAGATCTCCATTCCAGATTCTTGTCCAAGAACCAAGATGGTCAGAAAGCTGTCCTTTAATGGCCTGCATCAGCACTACCAAAATGAGTCAGAGTGAAGGTTTTCCAGCTTTTTTGGGGTGGGTGGGTGGGGGGGATGCTCAATTTAAAGACCTCAAATTATAGTCTCCAGTTAAATTAAACTCTCAGTGTGCATTGGTGATGGCTTTCAGGGTTACTTGAACTCCTTTATTGTGGAAACAGGTTGACATGCATATTAATGAGACCCAGATGTTAATGCCATGCTGTTTTCTTTTTAACTTAGGAAAAAAAAAATCTTTACATTAAAATCAGTGACTGTTACTGCAAGGATTTCGTCAGGTAATTGTACAGCACGCTTGGGCACGGCAACACGGAGTCCATCCCATGTTTCCCTCCTGTTCCTCCCCAGCCTCCAGAGTCTTTAGCAGACAATAAAAGATAGCAAGGGCAATGGAATTCTTATCCAAACTGGAATCCCACAGGAATCTAGCAATTTTGCAGCTGCTTATGTGAGCTCTAAGCCCCACTCATTGCTTCTTCTAAAGCAGCAATGTTCAAGCAGTGTGCCATAGCACATTGGTGTGCTGTGAATGGTTTGCAGGTGTGCTGTCAGAATTTGGGAGAGGGTCATTTATTAGTAGGCGCATTACTATGCCTACTAGTAATATGTAGTCGGCATATTACTACCCCACCAGCCCCAACCAGTAGCCCCAACCCACCAGTGACATGGCCAACAGCATGGGGTCCCTTGTCAATTGTCAAAAAACTGATGGTGTGCCTTGACAATCTTAGAGCATTGTCAGTCAGTGTGCCATGAGAGCCAGGGTGGTGTAGTGGTTTGGGAGGTGGACTTAGAGCTGGATGATCCAGGGTCAAATCCCCCCTCAGCCACAAAGCTTCCTGGGTGACCTTGGGCCAGTCACTTTCTCTCAGCCTCGCCTACCTCACAGGGTTGTTGTGAGGACAAGAAAGAGGGGAGGAGCAGCTGTGTAAACCGCCCTGAGCTCTTTGGAGGAAGGGCGGTATGAAAACGTGAAAAATAAATAAATAAATGAGATGAAAAGTGTTGGAAATGGCTGTTCTAAAGTGACTGGGTAGTGAAAAAGCTGGAAGTGGAGAGGGTCTGCTCCCAAGATTCTCCCCACCCATCCAGTTTAGAAGAAGTGGCCGCAGTGGAGGTGCTGAGGTGGCAGCGATGATGCGATGGGACGGTGCATGCGTACCAGTGACCAGTGGTGGAATTTGGTGCTGCTTCAGGCACTGGGTCAGCTTCGGCCAGGCTTGGTTGTCATTCTTGCAATATGCATTTTCCTGCTGAGGGCATCTCAAGTGTCACGTCAAAGCATTTTGAACAAACAGGTTCGCGGAGAGTTATTGAAAACTGTGAGTTTTGCAACTCAAATGGATGCCCTTTTTCTCCTGATGGCAGCCCTGTGTAGAAGACAAGTTGCTCCAAAGAGTCTGAGGGCATTTTTAAATTTTTGATGTTCAATGTCATTTGAGTTAAATGAAAAAGGTTACAGACAACATGGAAAATAGTAATTTTTCCCCTTGGAAAAATCTTCAGAATCTTCCTGCCTAAAAAAAAATTTTTTTTTAAAGCTTGTTATAGAAGAGCTGTTGGGAACTACAAGGCCTCTGCTACAAGGAATGCCACACTAGGTTATCCAAGTATTCTAGCACGATCCTAATGGGGCTCAGGGCCTTGAGGCTGGGACTTAACTTTGGTGTGCTGTCCAGGCAAATATGCGCTCATAAGATTCAGAATGAGGCATGCTACATTGGCTCCTGTGATTGGTAGACAGGATGCAGCTTCTGGAATGGCCCACACACAGCCGAACCCTGCACCAAAATGTTGCTCCTGTGCTCATTTGGGTGCACCCATGTGTATGTTCCCCTGTGGGTGATGGGGGTGGGTGGGCAAGTGAATGAATGAGCAGGCAGGGGGTGACCAGCCAAGTGAATGGGCTGGAGGGTGCAAGCCATGCAATGGCAGCTCCCCATTCTTCCTTACTCTGGTATTTCTACGTGTAATGGCTACTACACGTAGGCTACTACATGTAGCTGCGATACTAGGACATCTGCAAGAGGGATTTGAAGGCCTTAGGAGTGGACCTCAACAGGTGGGAAACTCTGGCCTCTGAGCGGTCTGCTTGGAGGCAGGCTGTGCAGCATGGCCTTTCCCAGTTTGAAGAGACACTTGGCCAACAGTCTGAGGCTAAGAGGCAAAGAAGGAAGGCCCATAGCCAGGGAGACAGACCAGGGACAGACTGGACTTGCTCCCGGTGTGGAAGGGATTGTCACTCCCGAATCGGCCTTTTCAGCCACACTAGACGCTGCTCCAGAACCACCATTCAGAGCGCGATACCAGAGTCTTTCGAGACTGAAGGTTGCCAACATAGTAATGGCTACTACAGCTGGTCCTTGGTATCCATGGGAGATCTGTTCCAGGACCCCCCATGGATTCCAAAATCCACAGATAATGAAAGCTGTGGGGAGGCTGGCATGGAACTGCAAAACTTACCTTGGGGCCAAACCCGGCCCTTTGAAGGCCACACACAGCTTCCTGGACTCCTCAGAAGCCTCCAGGATATGACTGGGAGTCACTTTTGGTTCATACCAGTTACTTCCACATCTGGGAGGTCCCCTGAGGCCCTCCAGCCGTGGGCTTGGCACCCGCAGATACTCAAATCCACGATGCCAAGCCAGCAGATAAGGAAGGCCCAATTCTGAAACTTCTGAAATGCTTAGGAATAAGCAGTGGCATCACTAGGGACTGCAGAGGATGCGGGCAACACCGGGTGATTCTCACAGGGGTGTGTGTGACACCACTACTGACCAAAATTTTTAAAATCTTAGTATTTTCGAGTAATACCATCATGTTACATATCATTTGATGCGTAATTTCATGCAGAATGCAATGAAACAAGCCATGTTGACATATCTCTATTCTATCAAAAGTTATATCCAAAAAACCAACAGGCATGGAGCATCATCATCATCATCATCATCATCATCATTATTATTATTATTATTATTATTATTATTATTATTATTAACAGTATTTATATACCGCTTTTCAACTAAAAGTTCACAAAGCGGTTTACAGAGAAAAATCAAATAACTAAATGGCTCCCTGTCCCAAAAGGGCTCACAATCTAAAAAGATGCAAAAGAATACCAGCAGACAGCCACTAGAATAGGCACTGCTGGGGTGAGGTGGGCCAGTTACTCTCCCCCTGCTAAAAAAAAGGAGCACCCACTTGAAAAAGTGCCTCTTACCCAATTAGCAGGGGTATATACCACCTGCGAATAATAATAATACAGGTATATACCACCTTTCTTGGTTGTCAGATTTCTCCTCAGACTTTAATTCAAGGCAGTTTACATAGGCAGGCTGTTCTAAATCCCTGTAGGGATTTTTACAATTGAAGAAAGGTTCTGTCTTTCAAGAATCGCACAACATTTCAGATGGATCTTTTCTGGTCTGGTATCACTTCTGGCCTCCAGTTTCCTCCCACGCAGGCTGACAAGCAGCTCCTTCATCTCTCACTTGAAGGGCGGCCAAGACGCTTCTTTGCTCACACCAAAGAGCAGGTGGAATAACTCACCTCGGCTTGTCAGCTGCTTCAAGGTCTCGCCTTTCACGGTGCCGGTGGCCTCAAACTGGCGACCTTCGGATGTTATCTTCAGGCAAACGGAGGCTCTACCCTCTAGACCAGACCTCCTGCCCATGGTGCATCAACATGCCCACCACCCGGAGCATTGACCTGCCTACTGCATAGTTCAGAGGTCCATCTTGGGGGTGACACACTGGTTTCCTACACTGGATACACAAACCCTAGTGACTCCACTGAGGACAAGCAAGACCCTTGTACATACAGCAGCATTTTCTGGACTACAGTCCCCTACCTACATCAGATGCACGAACTGAATTCCTCAGTGGGCAGGCCTATATACATACATGGGGACAGAGAAACAGAAAATAAGTTGGGATGTCGGAGATAAAGGCAGTGACCTGAGATAACCACAGTGATCATGGACCATATGCAGTCTTGCTAGGCTGTTGGGTTCAAAGGAAGATGGGTTAGGCTGACTGATTTTACATAAGGTGCGAAGCCTGGGACAAGTCCCTTTACCATGTACAACTCTTTATTTTTCCCTCCAGGATTGCCCAAAGTGCTCAAACCAGAACATCCCCAGGGAAAGGTTTGAGCAATTGTAAAAATAACTGAGATTTCCCCCTCTCCACTCCATTTCACAAAATATTGCTGTTTTCTTTCCTCCCCGGGAAAAAAAAAAATTACTTTGTCTACAGATTTTAAGGATGAGTGGATGAGCCAAATGTCGTGTTAGTTCTTACTTTGCAGGCACTGTGAAGTCCCTTTGTGAGTAGCAGGCAAGGGTGAGGCAGCTGAGATAATTGCCGATCAGTCCTAAATGATTGCCAGAAACAAATGCTTACATCGTTTGCTGGGGGAGGGGGATGAGTACAAGTACATTTCAGGAGTGAGGCTGATTTTGGTTACAGCAATTTTGTTATGCATGTATTGTAGTGAGGAAGACTCATTGCTTATTAAGGGGGGAACTCATTTGGTTGAGAGGGGTGGGGTGGGGCAAAGTTTTAGCAGACAACACAATAGGTTATTTCCTGTACGGTGAGGCTGACTTCTGCATTGCACATGTATGTACAGGCAAGTCACAGGCTGTCTGTCTTGTCCTTCACACTGCAGGCAGCCTTTAACAAAGAACGGGTACATGCATGTTCATTTTACATGATTGTTTTTCTTTTTTCAATCACCCTTCCAGGCTCCAGTGCCTTACCTCCCACATCAGCCATGGTCTGTTTCCACTGCAAACCTGAGCAATGTGCTTTGAAGGCACCATCTAGGTTTTGGGACCAGCTGCCTGAGCATTCAATGAGCTGACCTCCCAAGGGCCAATCCCTGGTCATCAAGCCCTAGGAAATCTCCTGGGCTTGCTCCTCAGCACAACTTATCTTTGGTGCAAGGTGCTGGTGCATCAGTGTGGGGGAACTTAGGTAGGATTGGGATGGCCCTTCATAAAGAGTAGAAACCTGATATTTTAAAGTGAAAGCCAAGTTTCTCAGGAAGCTGAGTGCACTCAATAAGATCACATTCTGTGTGTGTGTGCGCTGTGTGTGTGGGCAGGAGGTCTGGTCTAGAGGGTAGAGCCTCTGTTTGCCTGAAGATAACATCCGAAGGTCGCAGTTTGAGGCCACCGGCACCGAGAACGGCGAGACCTTGAAGCAGCTGACAAGCTGAGCCGAGTTATGCTGAGTTATTCCACCTGCTCTTTGGCTGCTGTCAGCCTGTGTGGGAGGAAAACGGAGGCCAGAATGTGATACCAGATCATAAACAGATCCATCTGAAATGTTGTGGTTCTTGAAAGACAGAACCTTCTTCAATTGTAAAAATCCCTATTGGGATTTAGTATTGCCTGCCTATGTAAACCACCTTGAATTAAAGTCTGAGGAGAAATCTGACTACCAAGAAAGGCGGTATATAAATACCTGTATTATTATTATTATTATTATTATTATTATTATTATTATTATTATTATTACTATCCTGCACTTGTATGTAATCGCACCATACAACCGTCACACTGGTATTTTGCTGCAAGGTGTGCCAATGAATGAGAACAGAATTCACTTCTGCCATGAGACTGTGTTGCATTTATCTGTTTCTTATTATTTTGCAAAGAACATGGCTCTGCAGGCAATACAACCAGGGCGTAGCAGATGGAGCAGCCACCCGGTTGCGGGGACACTGTAGAAGTGTTAAGAGGAATTTAAAAAAAAAGAAAAAAGTTTTGAACAAAGTGTCTCTTGACAGCAAAAATTTTTAGGACAGAGTTTCTCCTCCCTGATTTTGCTGTTAGACAAGTGAAGGAATAAAGTGACTTCTCAAATCTAGAAGGTTAATTAATCAAGTGGCTGTGCATTTACTTGATATTTAAAATAGTCATTTATAAAACAAGCATGAGGCACATATGAAGACAACTTGCAGTTGCTAAAGTACTGGAAGTCATAAGGTTCTTGAGAAGTTTTGCTATTTTTCAGACTGTACCAGAATGCTGTCTAGTTTCTAAATAGGCAGATACGCTATTTATCAGGTTTTTCCCCCATCATGGAAATCAAGGTGCTACATATGGGGCTGCCAGGCAGTGCTTTATCCAGGCACTGACCAAACCTAGATCCAAACGTATAGCTTCAGCAAGATGCCTGTATCTTGTGCCCTAAGACCTTTCCTACAGAAATAACCACTTTGTTATCTCACTTGAGCCAGCATACTGTAGCTGACAGTGCTGAAATGGGACAGGATGGTCTTAGGAAAATCACTCTCTAGTGATTTTCAACCACTCTGCCATGGTGCATTGGTGTACCATTAATGGTTCACAGGTGTGCCTTGGGAGTTTGGGGGAGGGTCCAATATTAGTAAAGCCATTGGGGGATGTGAGCCCCTGGTCAGCAATGCAGTGTGCCTTGTCAACTGTCAAAAAACCAATGGTGTGCCATGGCAATTTTAGCACCATCTCCGTGTGCAATGAGACGAGAAAGGATGAAAATTTCTGGCCTAATATCTTTCATGTGAATACATTACAGCAACTGTTACCCTGCACATGCCTGATCTCGGAAGCTAAGCAGGGTCAAGCCTGGTTAGTACTTGGATGGGAGACCGCTTGGGAATACCAGGTGCTGTAGGCTTATACCATAGTCTTTTGAGACTGAAGGTTGCCAATCAATATCTTTCAGTGCAAAGGTGGAATTAAGTAGGTTTGCCAGGAGTCCAAGAGGATTCAGGAGATCAGGGCCCTGGTCAGCTCACTATAGAGCAAGAAACAGTGTTAGGGCGCAATCCAATCCAACTTTCCCACACTGATGCAGCCGTGTGCTGCGTCCTGTGGTGACGGAGCAGTTGCAGAGGCCTCCTCAGGGCTGCATTGCAGCTGCATCAGTGCCTGAAAGTTGGAGAGGATTGGGCCCTTAGGCTGGATATAAGGCAACCCAGACCAGGAAAGCTTAGAATGTTGCTATAGCAATAACTAGTGCCAACTGCAAGCAGCCTTGATCTCAGGTTAGTGTCTCAAATGCTTAGTCCTCCTGAAAATTTCCTGCTGTGACTTAAAGAGGCTGTGTTCTCAGAGTCTGGACCCAGTGGACACAGCTGCCCCTGAAGGTGGTGTTCAGTAGAGGGACACCTTCTCACACTGAGCAGAGTTCAAGGAGGAATCAGAGAAGAAGGAAAGGGCTGACTCCTCAGATGAAGCAAAAGCTGGCTCTTGAGGATCCCATCCCATGGAGGTTTCTGGCAAGACAAGTATTCTGAAGCTCTCTATCTAGGAGAGGGTACTCCTCTCTTCCCAAGTATTGTAGTCAGATATGCTGCTTTCTTATGGTACCAGCATGTGGTAAGGGGAGAAATCTGAGATCTTCAAGACTGTTGTTTGCCAGGTTTTCATCTAGATTGTGTGATGAAAATGGCATCATTTTGTCCTGGCACCTCTGCTATGCTTGGCTTATCTTTGATTCCAGAAGTCACATCTCACAGGATGTAGAATGTTGCTTAAAATAAAAGATGGAGATGGATAGACAGCACCCAAAGAATCAATGCAATATCCAGACAGAGGGAAATTGAAAATGATCGCTTGTCACAAGTGCCATTTTTGAAGTGTATGAAGAATTTGAGGGGAATCAATTATGTGCCTGGGTCATTTCTTCAAAGGACACTAAGAGCACTTGTTGTTCAGTGGTTGAAGGCTGACTAGGGTATCTCACCAGATAGAGTATTGGATTGTTATTTTTCTAGGGAGTGAAAGCAGGATCAGGTCTGAGGCAGTAGTGTGGAGGGTCAGAAGAAGTAGAAGAAGACAGTTTGCCAGTTGTGGACCTGTAAATAGCTGTTTGTGTGGAGGGTTGAAAGTATGCCACTGTGATGGGGACTGAGAGTTAGGATGCAGCTCTTGGGGCAAATCCCACAGGAGGGACTTATGCAGAGCCAGCAGTCAAGTCAATGAGAGATTAAGGGCTAAGATGAGCATTCATACAAAGGAGACTGATGTGAGGATAGAGAGAGAGATGAACTGGCATATAATAGACTAGGGCTGCAATCCAATCCACACTTGCCTGGCAGTAAGTCCCATTGACTACAATGGAACTTACTTCTGAGTAGACATGCATAGGATTGGGTTCTAGGATGCATACAGGCAATGCTCCAACTTATTTGTTTCCCATCCAAGTCTGACCCAGAAGCATTTATAGTTACTGAATTCTTCCTCCTTGTTTTATTTTCCCAGCAGAAATCTTCTGTCACAGCTCTTTGTTCCTAAGCAAGTGTTTTCTGCAAAGAGTCTTTTTGAGGGCAAAGAGTTGTTCCCCCTCCATCTTTTTCCTTTTTAAAAAGAGGCACTTCTGGTGGGAAACATAGCTTTTAAAGTTCACTTAGGCTGTAATCTTATTCACACTTTCCTGGTAGTAAGGCCTATTGAACCTAGTTGGACTTACAGCCCAATCACCAGACTGGTAACACCGTATCCATCCACACTGCTGAGGCCACCAGAGGTCTCCTCAGGGGAAAGGGACTTTTGTACTCTTTCCCTGGGGAAACTCTAGGCCCCACAATGGGGCTTCTCAAGTCTGCACTGGCTATTTTGCCGGCGCAGGCTTGAGAACCTCTGTGTCAGGTTTTTCACCCAACAAGGCAGAAAGGATATGGCAGAACAGGGTTCCATTGGTCCCAACCCTCTCCCCCACCCCGGTTCCTCCCCTGCCCTGCCCTCTCTGAAAGACCTTACTGCTGCCCAGAGGTCTTCCCTTGCTCTGGGCAGCACCACCCAGTGCTGGGTTGGCGCTGGCACTCCTTACACTCCAGGTGATGTAAATGTGCTTCATGACATGTTTATGATACCCAGCACCAGAGCTCAGAGCCCAAAAGATTGGTCTCTTACTTCCTAACATGTACTATTCTGTATAGGATTGCATTGTAAATGTTTGTTCCTGCAAACATCTAATTTGATTCTTGGTAGTTTGGGGCAAAGGTAGTTCAGTGTATACATTCTAATTTGGCTTCTCTGTTTAGAAAGTGGGAATGGTAATTGCCTACTTTGCAGGGCTGTTGTGAAAATTGCTGAAGTGAGATTCAGTGAAGTGAGATTCAGGCACTTTTATGCTCAGGCTATAGAAGCATGACTGACAGTTTTTTTTCTTAAAAAAATCAAATCAGCTAAAATAAAAATGCTGACCTCATTCTGAGGGAAGTGATTGGCAATGAGGCTTTAATGACAAGCTCAAATATTTTCAGCTGCTCCTTTCCTTTCTCAGAGATCAAAGACCATCTAATGATGGCCATAATGAGCTTCACACTGAGATTAAGATGTTGATTTTAATAAATTACCAGTGGAGAAGGCAATTGAGGTTCTGCTGCACAAAGAGAGATGCAGAGAGCTTTCTAAAAAGGCTCAAGATTTCTTGTTGGTGGGTATGATTGGCTCATGACACCAGAAAATAATCAGATGAGTCATTTTCCATTTGAAACCCTTTAGTTGTCCTTTGTTGCAGGAGAGGAAATGAAATAATGAGTGGCAATTGTTAATGCATGATTCTCTCATGTCAGAGAGAGAGAGAGAGAGAGAGAGAGAGAGAGAGAGAGAGAGAGAGAGCCCATCTGTTCCCTGAAACTTGAAATATTCTCAGTAACAACTTCACTTAGGGCCTAATGCAAAGAAAAATATTCAGTGCAGTTGTCAGATGGCATATTCTGAATGGACTTTGAGCAGCCTATGTTCTTAATGGTGATGTGCCTTCATTATTCTTGACCCCTGAAGCAAGGTGGCACCTCAAGAATCCCTTAAGGGAAGGACAAGAGAAGGAATGAACCCAGTTTTCTGAGCCTTCTGTTGTGGAAATGGGACTGTAAGACTCAAAGGAGGCTGGTTCAAACCAGTGAGGTCATCAGCAAGCATTGGTATGAAGCAGGAGAAGCCAAGACATTGCAGGTTTGCTCTGAGGATAAAGTCCAAGAGTAAGATAAGCACCTCCTGGATATTTATACAAGCAATAGGAAACAGTTCAAGTTTGGGCCCAGGCAGACAGCATTCTGGGAAATGGGAATAGGAGAAAATAGAATCAGGTTGGGAAGTTGGGTCCCTTAAGGTGGCAACTGGCCGGAGGATAAGGTAGTGCATAAGGCTACTAGTATAGTTGAGCTTGTAGAGATGAACAATTCCCCTGGGGGCTGGGGATTAGAATAGGCCCTCAGTTTGGCTGTACTTGTCGTAAGAGGCGACTAAACAGCCACCGGACAGATGGGACTCGTCAGCCTGGGAAGGCAGCTCATCTGAGAGAAGGAAAACTCTGATCCCAAACCTCCACTGCCTTGTGGCTACATCCAGTTATGGAAAAGGCTTCAGGAGTCAACCTCGAGGCAAAATCAGGAGCCGGAGTCCCTGAGGCAGTTCGTGGCTGAACACAATCACGTTCTGGCAACTTCTGCGACGCCGCTGGAACCAACCGTATTGGCCTCTGCCTTTCCATTGGACCATTTCAGCGACGTGGAGAGGGGGGATTTGCTGCATGGGTAACAGCCTATCCTCCATACCTACTTTACCCAGGCTTCGCGCACTGGAGAGGACACTCTGTTCCAGAACCACCATTCAGAGCGTGACACCATAGTCTTCTGAGACTGAAGGATGCCAACAACAAAGAGATGAACTGCAGCCTTAGATGGGAGAAGCAACCATTATACAGGTGTGGGGAGGCCCTACTGGATCTGCAGATCTGCTGACCTGGCTGGGCTAATGAACTTCAGTACACATTCCAGGCATCACTGAGCAGTACTGCAGCCTAGCCATAGCAAGTCCATGGGACAGCTCTTTGCCTGTCCCAGTGGTGCAGGGAGTAAGGCAACTTGACAGATTAGGTGCTGAAATGGGGGGAGCTGTCCAGAAGGAGAAAGTGCTGAAATGTCTCAATGAGATTTACAGCCCAATCCTGAGCTGCCTACTCCCCGGGTAAGGGAAGTAGTCCCACAATGGGGCTACTAGATTCTGCCCCAGATTCTGCTCAGGATCCTGTGGAGCTAAGCTCTGCCAGTCCCACCCCCAACCAACCTACTCACTGCCCTCGCCACACCTCCTCCCCACCCTCCTCCACAACACCTCCCTTCCGTCTCAACCTGCCTTGCCCCATGCCCCCACTCAACTCTTTTTGCCCGGTGGTTTGGGCTCATGCTGGGCTAGCTCTGATGGTGGGCCGCAGTAATACTAGCAAACATGTCTTATGGCACATTTGCGACAGTGTGTGATGGCGGTAAGCTGGTGCACAAAGAACAGGATTGGACCCTTAGTCTGAGGATTGGACATCAGGAAAAAAATCCTGACTGTAATAGTGGTTTCGCAGTGGAACAGATTGTCCAGGAAGATGGTGGGTTCTCTCTCACTGGAGATCTTCAGGCAGAGGTTTGAAAGGCACCTGCTGGAGATGCTCCAGGAGGATTTCCTGCTACAGGCAGGGGGTTGTACTAGATGACCTTGTATGTACCTCCCACCTCTATGATTCCATTATTCTATGAGTGAGTATACAACAGCAACCGGGCAACATAATCCTAACTTGGGCTGGAACAGGCAGGCCAGTGGGCCTGCGCTGTATCCAGCACACGTTTGGAGCTGACTGTGGCTCAGCCAGGGCAAGGGGAATCTTTTCCCCTTATACCAGGGAGAGCTGCAGCGGCCTGAATGGGTCTACTTGAATCTGCGCCACCTGACGAGGTGGTGCAGATCGAGCAGAACAGAGAAACCAGGAGCTGCTCTATGCTGCCTGGGAACAGGTGCTAGGATCCAGTATAACTGCCAGGTCTTGTCCTGTCTCCTGCTCCCCCCGCCCGCCCACAGGCCTGTCCACCCTCCCTCCACCCCAAGATGCCTCCCTTCTCCTTCCTCCCTATCCTCTATCTGCCCCCCCAACGCCTGCATTGGCAGAGCTCGCCAGCATGGACTTATCTTTCTTTGCCGCTGCAGAGGCTGGACTTGGCCTCCACGGGCCGGTGCACCTCCTTGTACCAGTGTGGCTTACTCCCATAGAGGTGCAAATGTGCTTTATGGGATGTTTAAATGTGTCAGATGTTTGCGACCCTCCCGGGGGTCTTGTGCAAGGGACTTGCGCCAACCCAATGAGCTCTTAGGATTGCACTTTAAATCAAAATAGCAAAAGCAGTATTATGTGATAGACCTACCCGTGGATGTGGTAGGCTTGTGCCATTTTGGAGGCAATACTAGACAGGCTAATGGCCCCCTCCCCTCTTCAAGGCAGCTTGGTATGTTTACTATAACAGTCTGCAGAAACTCTTGGGGAAAAGGAGACCACTGGAGTCTTGTTTTATTGAGGGTGGGAATCACTTTAGATTATTTGAGGCTGAAGTTGTCAGCTTTTTAAAGAGGTCATTGAGCAAAACTGGGTTTTAAAGAGACGGTTCTGTAATCCAATAAAATCTTGCCTTGCGGTGGTGACAGGCTCTGTGTGTGTGTGCGCACGTGTGAGAAGGAAGAAAAACATTTGCCTGCCAGTGCCTGCTTTGAAGTAAGTTCTGCACTTGTTAGCCCTGAGAATCAATATGCAATGTGCTTTCATTGCCAGTCAAGAGCATCTGGACTTCCTCCCTCCCCTTCATGCCACTCAAATGAGATTGTTTCCTGCTCACTAGCTGCAAGGGAGATGCTGCTTAAGTGCTTTTTTGCACGGTGATCAAAGTATCAGCCAAGCCTTGTGATGTTTGGACATGCTAGTCAACACCCAATTCATTAATCTTTTGGGTTCTTGACAGATACTAAATAATAACAGCTGAACATTGAGATTCTTCTTTAGTGATCTAGTGGTTAGGGGCCTGGAAGGCTGATATAGAATGCATTTTGCTTTGTGCTGTGAATCTGTAATTGAGAGAGAAAAAAGTAACTCCTAAACTAAAAATCTAAAGCCCATCACATATTTCTTCAGCAAGCTCAGGGACCTTGTAATGGAAGATCAGAAGATCATCAGGTGGATGATGTGGTGTTGACAGCGATTCCCTGTTTTGACAGCTGGTTGACAGCTCTGGGAAGGGCAGGGCTGGCTCCACAGCTGTAATCAATCAAGGCCAATGGAGACCTGGTTGGACACCTGAGCTTCATTTGACCTTGATGGGACCTGAGCTAATGAGGTAGCTCACAGCTGAGCTGCATTTGGACTTAACAAGGGGCTGCAGGATAACAAACAGCTTCAGAAGGAGCAAAGGGGTGGCCAGGAGCAGGATGCTGACCCGGCTGGAAGCCTGACCCTGACCCAGAGGGCTACCTGACCCAGACCTACAGGAGAAGGGGATTGCCAGGACTCTGCTGGAGGACACAGAAGAGAGGACTATCAGGACCCTGCTAGAGGAGACGCTCTGCTGGAGAGGACACTGTTGGAGAGGAGGGACTCTGCTGCAGAAGACTGGACTGTGCTTTGGAGATTGGATTGGACTTGGACTGGAGGCTTTGGACCTTTAACCACTGAGTTAAGTGGAGTTTTGGGGAGGGAAAGCCTCTGGACAAGAGGACTTGCAGGGAGTGTCTGTGTTTGTAGCAATAAATTTGGTTAATTGCTATAGATAAGGAGTTCTGTGTTCATTCCATTGCACACCACAGCTGTTGTTCCTGGAGATAAGGAGGGTGTTAATTAGCCAAAAAGCGGGCATTAGAAGGGAGTTGGGATATTTGGACAGGACAAATTGGCGTAGTCGGCAGGATAGGACAAATTGGGACAAGACAGACCTGACCCCACTTACATGAATACAGGGGCTGTTTAGAGGGTGGGAAGGGGTGTGGGTTCAATCTTTACCCTGCCCATCTATCTATTTTTTCCACATAAATTCTGATTTTTGCATTGTTGCTCAACCAATATATTTTGGAACGTGACAGACAAAAAGAACATGTTCTCATAATATAAGAATAATCACATCTATGAACAATGAAACCACAAGGGACAATATTGTTGTGAGATGTAATAGGGACCACTAATTTGCAGCTCAAACCTAGGCATGTGTTCTTACATGCTTCAAAGGGACTTACTCCCAGGTAAGTGTGTATAGGTCTACAACCTTAGATGGCTTTTAAGAGCTTTAGATAAATTCATTGAGAAGTCTGTTCCTGGCTACCAGTCATGATGGTTAGATAGAACTTCCATATTCAGGAGCAGTCTGAATTCCAGTTGCTGGGGAGCACCAGTGAGGGTGGGTTGTAGCCTTCATGCTCTGCTTCTGAGTTTCCTGGTGACATCTGATTGGCCACTTTGGGAAACAGGATGTTACACATGATGGAGCTTTGATCTGATCTAGGAGGGTTTTTGAATGTTCTTACAGTTGTCATAACCCCTGGGGGCTGGGGATAAGAATAGGCCCTCAGTTTGGCTGTAATTGTCGTAAGAGGCGACTAAACAGCCACCGGGTAGATGGGACTCGTCAGCCTGGGAAGGCAGCTCATCTGAGAGAAGGAAAACTCTGATCCCAAACCTCCACTGCCTTGTGGCTACATCCAGTTGTGAAAAAGGCTTCAGGAGTCAACCTCAAGGCAAAATCCGGAGCCGGAGTCCCTGAGGCAGTTCATGGCTGAACACAGTCACGTTCTGGCAACTCCTGCGACGCCGCTGGAACCAACCGTATTGGCCTCTGCCTTTCCATTGGACCATTTCAGCGATGTGGAGAGGGGGGATTTGCTGCATGGGTAACAGCCTATCCTCCATACCTACTTTACCCAGGCTTCGTGCACTGGAGAGGACACTCTGTTCCAGAGCCACCATTCAGAGCGTGACACCATGGTCTTCCGAGACTGAAGGATGCCAACAACAACAGTTGTCATGCAGCATGGATCTGCTCTTAGAGAAACTCAAGCCCAAAGTCCTTTGGGGCATATAAAATTTGTTGTAGGGTTCTTTGGATCGTGGTTAGCACCAATAGAGTTGGATTCTATGCAGGCAGAAAAACTGGGGCCAGTGTTTTCAGAGAACTGCCTTCTCCAATATGAACTCACCTGAAATTTAAGATTTGCACCAAAGACCCTCCTCTGCGTACCTATGCTGGCAGAGATTAAAGCGAATAATGAAAGAGCCTTCCCAGTGGTGATGCCACTTTTATGGAACAGTCTCACTGTTTTATGGAACAGTCTCACCGAGTGAAGGAGGCCGCAATTCTTTTATCATTGTGATGACAGGTTAAGGCCTTTTTATTCTCTGAGGCTGTTGGGGTTAATATAATTGCAACTTCTATGCCGGTCTGCCCTGCTTTTTCTCTTGCTTTAAATAAGTCTCTAGTTTAATTTGGGATGAGGTGTCATTGTCTCTTTTTTTTGTGATTTTATGATAATCCTGGTGTTGCTATTTTTTTCTGATAAACTGCTTTGAATATTTTTAAATAGAAAAGTGGTGCAAAATTATTTTCATATTATGCACCCTCTAACAGGATTCTCACTTTCTACAGTTGGGGAGTGACTGTAGTCTTACCAGGATTCCTTTATGGGTGAGGTGAGGAAATGGGAGGAGGTTCAGCATTTATTTTTCCCCGCATTCACAGTCTAACAAACCATGGTTTATCGAAGTGTTTTTCAACCTTGGGATTGAGAGTCCAATGGGGTCATGAAGACTCAGTTGTGGGATGGAGACAACTTACAGGAATGAAAAAGGTTGGAAGCCACTGGACTAGAGCACCACCAGGTAAAGGGGGAGGCATCTGGTGGACCCCTTCAGGAAACAGGAGATGGCATAAAGGGAGTAGGGAGTGGGCAGCAATGAGAACAGGGTTGGGCGGATAGTGTCCCAGGACTGAACTGACAATGGGTCCACAGTCTGTCTGTCTGTCTGTCTGTCTGTCTGTCTGTCTGTCTGTCTTTCTTTCTTTCTTTCTTTTGGGTCATGTCACGAAAGAGTTGAAGAACACTGGTTTATCAGCCACCGAGTAGATGGGACTCATCAGCCTGGGAAGGCAGCTCATCTGAGAGAAGGAAAACTCTGATCCCAAACCTCCACTGCCTTGTGGCTACATCCAGTTATGGAAAAGGCTTCAGGAGTCAACCTGGAGGCAAAATCCGGAGCCGGAGTCCCTGAGGCAGTTCGTGGCTGAACACAGTCACATTCTGGCAACTCCTGCGATGCCGCTGGAACCAACCGTATTGGCCTCTGCCTTTCCATTGGACCATTTCAGCGATGTGGAGAGGGGGGATTTGCTGCATGGGTAACAGCCTATCCTCCATACCTGCTTTACCCAGGCTTCGCACACTGGAGAGGACACTCTGTTCCAGAACCACCATTTAGAGCGTGACACCATAGCCTTCCGAGACTGAAGGATGCCAACATGATTCAAACAGAGCCTGAGGGCCCTGGCCTCTGCCCCTTAAAGGAGGCAGAACACTGCTGCAGAGACTGGTGAGTACATACCAGTCTCTGCAGCCTCCTTAGCAATGCAATCCTGGGAATTGTGTTGCTTCCTTCCCCCTGCCCCCACTGCCTTCCCCCCCTCCCCTGCAAGGAGTCCCGGAGAGTTTGAAAACCGCAGATTTAGGGCCTTTTCAGTTTGATTAGGCCTGGGCCAGCGCATCCATGAGGCCAAATGAAGTGGTCGCCTCAGGCAGCTGACTGGCTGGGGGTATTCTTCTCCATCCACCTGTTGCTTCTCCCCCTCCTCCCCATCCCCTGGACAGGAAAAAGGAAAAGGAGGATCAGAATGGAAGTGTGAAGGAGACCATGTATACCACCAGGTAAATCCGGGGCAGCATTTGGCACACGTTTCAGGTGGCCTTTTGTAATTGGTTGCAAAAGACAGGTAACAGATTGATGCTGTGTTACAGCGTCAGATATTATGGAGTGCTTTGGCTCATGCAATCTGAGTGTTTCATTCTCCCCTGATTCTCCGAACCTGCATTTGACTTCAGTCACTTGATCTGGTGTCGCTGCTGCAGACGCTCAGGGGTTCCGGTGTTTTATTGCTGCTGGCTAAATGATGCTGCTCATATGTCAGTTTGAGAGAAAGCATTATGAAACTTAAATTAGACAGATGAGCGAGACTGGAAATCAATCAAGCCACTTGCGTGGGAAACTGCAGAGTAAACAAACTCTTTCCTCATGTTCTGTTCTGTTCGAACAAGAGGAGAGCGAGGGACCGATAAAAAAGTAGTTAAATGACTCCATGGCAGGCACATCCAGTTTTGCAAAAGTTATTCTGCAGAACTTGTGACCCACTGAGCTAAATGCCGCTCAACAGGCAATTTACTGGGGGCTGCCAGGTGCTTGAACTCCCCTCACCAACACCGTTTTCAAACACTTCTTCCTATGGCTGAGAGAAATTGACCAGCCCGGATGTCCCAGTGAGCTTCATGGCCAAGCAGGGATTCATCCCAGTCCTAGCCTGACACTCTGACCGCTCTACTGCATTGGCCTTCTAAGCATCATATGAACGTTGGATCTCTTTCAGCTGAACAATCGTCAGATTCCATGACTGCATTATTTCCGAGAAAGCCCTGGAATATTCTCATTGTGATTTATGGTTTGCCAGTCACTTCAGTTTGGTGATCTTCTGGTAACTAGAATGCGTGGAGCCTCTTTTTAAAGAGACAGTTCAGTGATGTACGGCCTAACCCTGTCCTTTCCCTCCCTGCCGATGCAGCAGCGCCAAAATGGCTACAGTTGCGTCCTATGATGAGGGATGCCAAGGTCTCCTCTGAGTAAGTGAACAATCATTCTCTTACCCAGGGGTAAGCCTCTTTGCTTTGGTGGGATCTACCCAGACCTGTTCTAGCTGAAAAGCTAACATAGGTCTGTGTGGACCTGCACCAAGGGATTGAATCAGTGAAGGAATAAGGATTTGGGGGCTGCCACTTCCGCCAAACCCATCTCTTCTCAGATCCAATTTGCTCGCCCCCTCCCCATCCAGTTTTGTCCCCTTCCTGCCCCATTACACCCTCTCCCTCCCCTCCTGCCTCTCCCACTGACTCACCTGCTCTTGTAGGCGACGGAAAGCAGACAATGTGGGTAGGAAGGCGCTGGCCTTTCTGTTGATGCTCCTGGCAGTGTGCTGTGTAGTGCACTGCCGGACTGCCTTTTCCAACAGGCGCTGACTACTTTATGGCAGTCAGTGCCAGTGGAGGAGAACCAAAGACACTGAAGGATAAGTATAGGATTGGGCTCTTAGGCAGCAATCCTATGCACACATATGAAATCCCATTAGTACTCAGTGGGACTTTTGAGTAGACATGTATAGGATTCTGCTCCAAGGCTCCCACACATAGTGGCACCAGGCCCTGCAGTTAGCAGCTGTTTAACTCCTTTCCTTGCCTGCGAGTAGGCTTTGTAATTGCAGGAGGTCCTCTGGCTCCTTGCCTATTGATGAAAAGAAAGTATATTATGGATACATAATATATTGATATCAACAGTGAGAAGTGCAATGCTGTGAAGCTTTGAAGATGAAACCATTGACCTTATGGATCCTGGCTGAGCTCGCTCAGTGGCAGGCCAAAGATGTCAGAAGATCAAGCCCAAAATGTTCTCTGTTTGCAGCATGTGTAAGAGATGAATCCCAAAGTCACTCGAAGAGAATGATGACAGTTATCTCTCTTCATGCTTTAAGCATAGATCAAGGGGTGATGAGGTCCACTTCAATTGCCTTTGGAATTATTCCCCTGCTGGTGGCAGGTTCCAATTTAACCCTCAGATCTTCAACAGCCACAAAAGGAAAGATTCAGTGGCTGATCTTTTAATTTAGTTTCACACACTGCGGCACGACTCTTCATTTCAAAGGCAAATTTGTCTGCTGTTTAAGAGAGATGCTTATGTTTAAATATACATTTATTCTGACAATAGGCTGGAGGAGCCTTTTAATATTTATGGGGCAATAATTGATCTTTTACCACTGTCAAGCTGCTAAAGACTTATCAGGTTTCGTTGCCATATGCTGCAGACAAGAAGCTCACCATGTGTCCTTCCTGCATTTCAGGGAAAAGAACATTTGTAGCATATCAAACAAGCCAATCAGGTGTACTGCATGTTGTACCATCTTTTCCTCTGGCCATCAGAAATGCACGAGGCCTGACAGTTTGGAAAATGGCACTGGAAGATGTACTTCCAAGGCTCCGAATTCACAGGTGGAGGCACAATGTGTGCAAAGAATGTCTGTCTGCCGTTTGAGGTCAGGGACAAGCGGTGTGTGGGCAGAAGGTGTGGCAGAACTGCCACACCAGAGTTCTTCAAAAAGTGCCACCACTGCTGCTGCTGTGGCTGTGATCATGCAGATCCTCACAACCCATGTGCTTGGCTGCTATTCAGAGTGTGTGGGTTCTGTGTGATCAGAGTTGCGGCGGTAGTAGTGGCACTTTTCAAAGGCCAGTGGGGCAGTTCTACCTCAGCTTCTGCCCCCGCACTGCATGTCGCTGTTTGAGGGTCATGACTGATTCTGAGAGATAGACATCTTTATGCTTTTAAGATGAACTGAAAGTTGGCTCAAGACACCGTAAACCAGTGATGTATGGTGTGGGATTTCAAAGAGTTCTTTGAAAAGTGCCGCCACAGCCACTGCGGTGGCTACGATCATGCATATACTTACAATCAACACACTCCAGTTGCTCAAAGCACATGGGTTGTGAGTGTTTTCACACTCACAGCTTTGGCAGTGGCAGCACTGCTTTTCGAAGAACCCCGGTGGGGCAACACTGCCTCACCTTCTGCCCCAGAAGTGTCCCTTCCAGGCCCACCCTCTTGTGAGGATAGGGCTGGCTCTGAAACCTGGCCAAACATCAAGTGTCCTACCTACAGATGGATTTGGTGGAAGAGCTTAGCGATCCTTTGTTGAGTCCAGTCTTTTCTCATATGTGGTGCACTCGAGAGTCATGAACTTGGTTGAACAGTCATTTTGATGTGACCTCGTGTGGTCCACACACCCCTCCAGTGTTGCTACTGCCTTGCTCTTTTACAGTGTGTATCTGCTGCTTGGGTAATGAATTTATGGTGTTTGTCTTCACTGGTGCGCTTCCTTGTATATTTGTAAATAAAAATCTCATAAGTCTCCAGTTCTTCCTCTTTCCAAGGAAACCAAAATGGAAGTTGATCATACCCCTTTGGCAGAGCCTTGAATTGGGCTCCCCATCACACTCCTAGCTGTCCCCTGACAGCACATGGATCACTACCACTGCCACCAATTATGAAGATTCATGGGTCAGCCCAGCCAGGTGAATGCTGTGATGCGCAAGGGCCACCTGGCTGACCTTTGATGTAAGCCCTGGATAGTGTTACCCCTGGAGCCTGTCACTGCTCAGTGAGTGCACAACAATATTGTAGCACTGAAAGCTTCATGATGGAGCTTTCCAATGTCTATTTAAAAAATTCCATGCTTATGAATATAATATACCAGTTATAATCCAATAAACCTTTGTCATACATTTTGGGGAGATATTAAATCTCTGAGTGAATTTATTTATTTATTTATTTATTTCAGCCCAATCCTATGCATGTCTACACAGAAGTAAGTTCCATTAGTCAAGAAGAATCCTATGCATGTCTACTCAGAAGTAAGTCCCATTAGAGTCAATGGGGCTTACTCCCAGGAAGGTGTGGATAGAATTGGACTGTAAGGCTGCAATCCCATCTGCACTTACATAGGAGTATGCGCCATTGACTCTAATGGGACTTACTCCTGAGTAGACATGCATAGGCTTGGGCTCTAACAGCCCAATTTTATGCATGTCTATTCAGAAGTAAGTTCCATTGAGTTCCATGGGACTTACTCCCAGGAAAGTGTGCATAAGATTTCAGCCTAAGGCTGCAATCTGAACACATTTACTAGAAAGTGCTATATAGAATTTAGAGGTACTTATTTTTGAGTAAACATGCCTGGGATTGCACAGTAATTCACCATGACGTTATTATTAGGCCTCTTTTCAACCCTGAAGTGGGAAATGTGTTGATAGAGCTGGAAAAGCAGCTTTAAACAGTAACACTTGCAAGCGATGCAACAGTTAGAGAACACAACACAGTCACGAAATAGATGACATTAACCTTAACCATCTGACGAATTAACATGACAGTTGCTAAAGGGGAGTTGAGTTAAATGAAGTACAGAGAAACAACACAGACAGCCCAGAGGGTTGTGTGTGTGTGTAAGTCTGATCAGACAAAGCTGTCTGTCCAAGACTCCCCCAAGGGGCCTCTTGTCTTCTGTACCTGATAGACTTCCCCAATTTTAATTGGTCTCATTCAATAGTAACTAATTGGAGGATCAATATCAACTGTCTATGCTGTTCCGCTGATATATATGGGAAATCTCTGTGGATAATAAAGACAGCTAACTGGAAAACACAACGACTTGCAGTCAGGACTGTAACCACTATTATTGGTGACTATTATTGGCATCTTGGTAAAAATTGATGATGATGAGCTGATGCTTCCTCAACAACCTTTGAAAGATATTTCTTGCATTGCTATGCAACAAGCTGTCTTATTGGTTGGCCAAGCTCAGAGTTGTCTGTAGTGAGTGGTAGCAGCTCCCCAGGGGTTTAAGACAAGAGTCTTTCCCAGAGCAATCTGGAGATACCAGGAACAGAAACTGCCTGGGGCCTTCTGCATACCAAACTGGTGTTTTTCCTCATTGAGCTACAGTTCTATCTCTTTATTCAATGGAAGATGAAGGTTGGTGGCTACATATATCCAAGAGGCACCTACCAACCAATCCAACTTAACTAAGCCAGGCCCAAATCCTAACCATCTTTCCAGCGCCGGCCTAGCTGCGCCAATGGGGCATGTGCTGCATGCTGCAGTTGGGTGGGGAGTCACGGAGGCCTCCTCAAGGTAAGTGAATGTTTGTTCCCTTACCTTGGAGCTGCATTGACCTTACCTTGGTGCTGGAAAGTCAGTTAGGATTGTGTTCCCACTGAAGCTATTGGTCATGGAGGGAAAAATTTAAGAGTACCACCAGCAAACTGGAAGCACAGTTTCCAACCATGTTGGGAGCCTTAGAGAGGCTTTCATGGGTCCCTTTTAGGGAGAAGGGTAGGATACAAATAAAGTTTATTATTATTATTATTTCATGTGGTTCTAGAGGTGCACGAGCCTCCGTGCCTGGGGCATTTGCCCCTTTTTGTTAATGGCAGGTCTGCCACTGGGGTGTGTGTGTAAAAACTCTTTCTTCCTAATGTGAAAGATCAAGTTTCATTGAGAAGATTGGGTGGGAAGCCATTTTCAGGAAGATCTTCTAGCTCAGCTGGCAGTGACCTAAAAGCTGGGTTACTGAGAACTTCCTAAGAAATGGAACAGAAGGAAATGAAGTAAAAAACTGTTCCATTTCTTAGGAAGATCTCAGCCCTTTGGGGTGTCCAAAGTTTCTCACTCTAAATTGTTTTCTCCCCTCTTTTGTAATGTCTATCTGTAAATGTAGCACATTACGTCAGAGGGTGCTGTGTTGCACCCACAATGAACTTTTTCTCTATAAAGCTGTAGAGAAACAACTTGTGTGTGTGTTTTCTCCTGATGAGTAAATGAACTCTCACACTTCTGCTGCTTTCAAGTTTTGTTGGTGGTTTTTTTCTTTTCTTTTTTTAAATAAAATAAATCCAATTGTAGGAAATAGTTTGTGCAATAAATTGCAAAATTGAGGTATTTGGCAGGGCAGTGAAATCATGTCTGTTGGGTGACATCAAATGACTCTGAACATCTTGATGGACATGACAATCTTATTCGAACCGGGAACATGCAGGCCAGCTGAGCAAGGTCTAGGAAACTTGGCCCTGTGTGCAAATGGCCAGCAGATTGGACCCAGATTGAAACAGGGACCGTCTGCCTGGCCTCACCCCTTCCAAAGATATATCCTGAAGCAGTGGTGTTGCAGCATGGTAACAATTGCGGGTGCCATAATGCTTTGTGTTACGAAGCCCCTCCCACTCATCCTGGGAGCCATACTGTGCAGGGATGACAATGCTCAGATGCTCCTGAATGTCACCATTGCTGCCTGAAATGGCTCCAACACCTAGTAGGAAGGGCTGCTTAACACAAAGCATTATACTGCATACCTGGTGCTTTGCAGCACCTGCAGTACTTGTCTTACTACACCACACCCTGTATCTTGACCACTGTCCTGATATCTTTCAACAAGCCTACAAGCCAGTTAGAGCTTGATTTATTTTCCCCCTTGACTCTCCTTTTCTTCTTGTATGTTGCTTGCTGCTTGAGTTTGTTGTACTGCATTATTTTTATACTTTTGTTTGGCAGCTGTTTTGGGGCATGTCAAGAATGAGATGCAACAGCAGGGGTAGATATTGTGATTAATTTATTATTGGTAACAGTTAAGGAGCAAACTTGTGGAAACAAGCTATTGAATCGGTGGGTTTGTGGTGTCGAGGAAGGAGCAGCTTCTTATCTGTTACTGCCTGCAGAATGCAGCCTCAAGCCCACAGAGCACTCAGATGCAATCATTATTTCAGTCTGTATTTACAAGGTAACAGAAAATAACAGTAGCATAGCAAAGAAACATAAAGACAGCACAACATGCTACATACATGACCACCTGCCTTCCCACACATGAGAGCTCTTGCAGTCCTTTTAAAGCACTGTGCGTGAATTAGGAAGGGTAGTGTCTCCTCCTCCTGGTGCTAGCTCAACACCTGTTACAATTAGTGAGCTCTCTTTTCACCTGATTCTTGGTGACTCAGCATTTTGCACAGCTTGGGCCCTACCTTATCCAGGCCAAATTTCCCCAGGTTGTTTTCTAACCCTGACATGTGGTCTACCCCAGCTGAGCTCTTCTTATTGCTTTTTCTTATTATGCACCATGCTGGGAGGGCACTAGTTCATAAAAATAGCAACTTGTGGTTTTTGGTGTGATTTAAGGAGCACAAAGGAACTGAGAACACGGAACAAGGTTTGAATCGGGCTACTCATTCCAGATTTGATGTTAGCAATCTGTTAGACAAACCTGATCTATCTTTGTGTGAAAGATAAACAGGACAAGAAATAAAGTTAATCCATAAATGGCTCCCCAAACACTGGGGAAGGAGGGAACGATACACCAAATTCTGTAATTAAGTGACTTAGTATTTTGTAACGCTGTTATGTTTCATCTAAGCCATCCTAAATAGAATTAATTATGAGCTAATTAAAAAGCTCTCCTGCCTTCCTTTTGAAAATAACTCTACTGTTGTCAATGGAGGGTTTAGCTGTTCACAGATAGCCATAAATCTCAGCTCTGTTTAAGGAGAAAATTGATTGCTGTTCTAATACTTATTGAACACCTATAACAGATGTTTAAATCTCTCCAAGCCTAGCATAATTAAAATCATAAATCTATGCTCATTTGACAAGAGCATTAGCAGGAATCAAAGGTGTAAATAATCCAGTTGGGCCTGAAGACGTTATTTTGCTGGATGTGATGATCAGGGATTCTTGGATAATCATTTTTTATGTCCTCTTCAGGTGGATGTTCTGTAGACACTTATTCTTGTGAATGGGGTAGGTTTTCCTTAGTGTACAAAATAAAGGTTACACTGTTGTCAGCATGTGTGGGAGAGTAACTTGCTTCATCCTCTATTCCAGTTTAGTTTAAAGTGTTGGAAGAGCAACAGCATGAAGGAAGAGAATCAGAACAGGTGTGCCTATCTCAATCAGTAAGGGAGGTTTGTCCCTAGTTTAATGGCTCTCTCTCTCTCTCTTAGGTGTAATGGACTCCTCAAGCTGACACTGGAGTAAGTACAATTAAGGAACCGTATGATTTATCTATGCCGGAAAATTATTTTGGTCTTAAATTTGCCCGTGAACACCTGTTTCTATTTCTGCTAAGACCCATAGCTGGTGTAGTGGAAACACGCAAGATCCCTCAAGGAGATAAGGTGGGGTGTCAACAGTGACCCCTTGCTCTGACAGGTCTGGGAAGCATGGGTTTAACACCAGGGCCTTATATTGTAGTGAGTGTGCTGCATAGCTGTAGCTACTTAGAGGCAAGAAGGCCCTCAGGGATAAAAGCAGAACCTGGAGGAGGGAGAGTCTGTGGGTAGCAGAAGGAGCAAAGTTTGAAGGAAGGCGAGAGAACTGAATGATGTGGACTGGAAGGAAGGAGAGAGCTGACTTGTGGACTGACTGAGGGACTAATGGACTGGCTAACGGACTTCAGGACCTGCTGACTGACCAACAGACTAACCAACTGACTGGTTGACAGAAAGACAGTTGAATGGACTACTGAGGATTGCTGGAATGGGGACTGCTGAAGACTCCTGGGTGGTGGAGAGCTGAGGGGGTACTAGTGTACCTGGAAGAGCTGTTGCTTTGAGAACCAGGAGGCGAGACCCTGCAGCCTCACAGGCAAGTAACCTAGTGGTTACCTTCCCGTTAGTGCTGAGGCTCAATAGTAGGTTTGTATGCTGTTAGAGAGATTCAGGTTTGAGTCTGGGGAACTAATTTGCTTAAAGTGGGTATAAGTTCTCTAGGTAAAGTTTGGAATGGGAATTTGGCAAAACAGCTGGGCACTGCCAACACCAAGCCATTTTTCAAGTCTGGATGATTTATTCTTCCTTCCTTGTATCGCCCAATGTGTGTTGGCATCCTTCAGTCTCAGAAGATTATGGTAACGCGCTCCGAATAGTGTTCTGGAACAGTGTCCTCTCCAGTGCACGAAGCCTGGGTAAAGTAGGTATGGAGGATAGGCTGTTGCCCATGCAGCAAATCCCCCCCTCTCCACTGAAATGGTCCAATGGAAAGGCAGAGGCCAATACGGTTGGTTCCAGCGGCGTCGCAGGAGTTGCCAGAACGTGACTGTGTTCAGCCATGAACTGCCTCAGGGACTCCGGCTCCGGATTTTGCCTCCAGGTTGACTCCTGAAGCCTTTTCCATAACTGGATGTAGCCACAAGGCGGTGGAGGTTTGGGATCAGAGTTTTCCTTCTTTCAGATGAGCTGCCTTCCCAGGCTGACGAGTCCCATCTACCCGGTGGCTGTTTAGTCGCCTCTTACGACAATTACAGCCAAACTGAGGGCCTATTCTTATCCCCAGCCTTATCCCCAGTAATTGTCAGGTCTATGTTCCGGATAAGGCAGAAACACAGCCAACAAGGTGGTTCAGGAACAGGTGCAGATTGCTGGAGTCAGCAGGATCAGCAAACACCTGTGACTGCCTCACCCTGGGTGTGGCTTAGCCTACACTGATTGGCCACTCCAAATACTTAATGTTTGGTCTGCTGAACTTCCAGTGCAGCAGTAGGAGCGTAGTAGGAGCCTACTGAACTGCTGCCAGTAACTTGGGAGGCTGGATGTGAGTATATGCATGTTGATACTGACCATGGAATGAACTTTGACTGTGTATCTTGGAAAGCTGATTTGAATTTGTTGTTTATGGACTGACTGCTCATTGTGCTGACTAGGACTGATTACTCTATCTGTGATAACCCTTGCTCTGAAATATAACCACTGCATTCAAAGAACTCTGCTGGTGTATGCTGTTTTGTGTGCCTGCTCATCCAAGGTTCCATACAACTCTTTACCAGACAAAGGGTTGTAACTCTAACAGTAATCACCCAATACCCCTTCTGCATTCCTTCAGCCAGCCATCCCTGGGATCTCTATGAACTTTGCTTATAAGTAGTTGGCAGTTCTTTTCATTCTCTCACCTGAGTCCATTGATGAGCTCTTTGCCCATTGGTGCCAATGCTTCCCTCCTTTATTTATACTTAGGTGCTCTCAGTACTTTCTTTTAACTGTTCTATCCCTGTGCTAATAAAGAAAACTGCAAGCTCTTTATTTCCAAAATTGCCCAGGGTCCTTTTCTTTTACTCCTTATATAAAGTGTATCTTCCTGTCAAGGGAATTCAGCCACTCATCTCCTTTGCGAATAATTTTATCTCTTCTGTCAAAGTGGGGCTACGGAAGTGTTCGTTCTGGGAAAATACTACAGAGGGTTCCTTCCTCCCTGCTAGGCATGCATTATTGTACAGATGTTCCGGGGGATAATGCAGTGGAAATTTATGCTTGTTGAATAACCTGACAGAAATGCACTTGTGGTAATTTGAGAGTAGTGGAATACTCAGGGTGTATCTACTATATTGACTGATGTTGCTTATCTACAACTTTGAAAAACCACAACTCTCCCCAATGAATCCTGGGAATTGTTGTTGGGCTGGGTACTGAGGATTCCCCAATGCCCCCATAAAACTATATTGCCCAGGGCTCCCTGGGGAGACGGAAAGACTGTTAAACCAGTTCTACTCCTTGCTACTACTTAGAGACTGTTCTGTTATTGGCTACATCATATTAGCAAAATTATTCTGGAGTAGCTTGAAGAAATCTGGAGGAACTTCTTCTCTTGATACCACCCCCTCTTTATACAAACCAGGAATTCCAGGCTGTTTCAACCAAATCTATTGACTGAAGCTCTGGAATTGTGCAGTTTGAGGATCAGTGGCGTCACTAGGGTTTGCGTCACCCAGTGCAGGATGCCAGCATGTCACCCCCAATGCAGTGGGCGGGGCAACACCCCAGGTGGTGGGCGCGGTGACATATCATCACTCTGCCCCCACTGGTTTTTTTGGCTGTACCTTTTGATAGAATAAAGATAGAACACATTCTGCATGAAATTATGCATTGATTGATATATAACATGATGTGAAGGTTGCCAATACAGATACAATACAGGTATTATTCCTACAAACTGTGATTTTAGTGATTTTGGTCACTAGTGGTGTCACTCTCTCTCTCTCTCACACACACACACCAGGGTGTCAACTTACTAACACCTTATTGCAGTAGTCCTCAAACTTTTAGCACTGAGACCCACTTTTTAGAATGACAATCTGTCGAAGACCCATCAGAAGGGATGTCATGGTGGAAGTGACACCATCAGGAAAATTAAAATAAATAAGTATAAATAACTAAAGTAAAACAATCAATTAAATAAGCAGAAGCCAGCCCTGTTCCACGAAGTGAATTTCCTCTGTAGCCTGCCTGCAATAACACCCCCCTCCAAAACCAGTCAGGTTTTCAGCCCTACCAAGTGCCCAGTTCAATGGAAGAACTTCTGTTTAAACCAGATCACTGTCAGGATCCACCTTATCAGCTGAAGCCTCTGTTTTGATCCTTTTTAGTGGTGGGGGGGAGGAGGAGGCTGCCTTCTGGAGCACTTGTTTAGCTGCAGGTGCATAGGATCAGGACCATTCTGGTAGTCTTGCACTCTCCTTCACCTGATCTTCCACACCAGCCAAGGCACGATTGCTTACTCGCAAGTTAACGCAACCATGAGGCTTAGTTTTGCTTTCCATAGGGCTCAATACATTCATCTGCTTGGAGGGAGGGACTTCCTTCTCAGGTGTTTCTGGGGGCTGCATTCATTGGATCAGGACCATTTTGGTGTTGTTGGATTCCTCTCAGCCTGCCCTTTCCAAAGGACTGAGGCACGTTCACCTACTCGCGAGTAGGCGCACGATACGGCTCACTTTCACTTTCCATAGGGATCCATGCATTTTTTGTTCTCCAGTTTTTTGGCCACAACTTTTGATAGAAAGGAGATATTTCACTCTGGCTTTTTGCATTGCATTCCACTCAAAATTCCATATCCAGTGGTATATAATATGATGGGGTTACTCCTAAGCACCGCGATTTTAGCGCGTCACGCCCCAGGGCACGTCACCCGGTGCAGCCCGCACCCCCCGCACCCCTCCTAGCGACGCCACTGTGAGGCTGCAACTCTAGCTATGGCTGAAAATGCCTAAAAGCATACATTTTAAAGCTTCATTAGGGCTTATTACTTCAAGGTGACCTTCCTCCTCATCCTCATTTGGAATGTAGTTCCAGGAGACATTCATTAAGTTTTTCATTTCTGCGTATGAAAATTTCATGTTCCGAACAAAGGTTTGCAAAATAGCATACCGAAGTCCAGAGGGAAAAATACACTGGGCAATGTAATTTAATGACTCTGAAATATGATTACTCCTGTGATATGATCATAGGAATAATGATGTTGAAATTAAGGAAGCTTCAGCGACTTTCAGCGAACAACCAGTTTCCATTGCAGAAAACTGATTTTAATTCCTCTATAAAGCTAACATTTTTGTGTGATAAATGCTTTATGAAATCAATCTAATGGAGAATGAAGGTCTCTTTTTTCCCTTCTTCTGGTATGGGCTGCACTTATCATCCACCGATTTACTCCTTCAACTATCTTTTCTTGACGAGCAAACTCAGACTTGAGTTTTTCAAGATTAACTACCCTTTCCAAAGACAGAGCCAGTTTTTAAAGTTTATGGACCATTTCATAATGTCTTGTAAATCAGACTTTGCTACTCTTTTAATTGTGCCACTTGGAAACTGATATCTAAGGCCAAGCATTGGATAACTTTATAGTAGGATAATTGTTTTAAAGCCTATTATGCCTTTCCATTATTAAACATGATGTGGTTATGAACATGAACTTAACTGCCCATTTATGGGGTTGATTAGGACTCTATTCAACTATTTCAAATGTATGAATCTGTCTCCTGGAGAGTATCGAGAAAATGGATGTGTACGAAACGATTGCATGAGATAGTGAATCAGGGAACTAGTAAATGGTTCCAAAACAGTTTTTGGCTGGTTGGCAAAATAGCTGATTTTCCATTCGGATTTACAGCAGCTGGAACAAAGGAAAGGCACAGATAAGAGTGTTAGCTATCCAGCGAAATTAAAAACTCATGTCCCAGCTTGGCTTGGAAGCACAGAAATATTTACTGAATCTCAGTATCTTTTGTGTGTAAATCTACAGCCTATAGAAATAAAGCAGAAAACCTCATCTCTATGCCTGCTGATTAATTACAACCTTTTGACAGTCAAGATAACATGCCCATTGGTTTCCTTAAGGCGGAAAACATGAGATTTCACACTCTCCCTTGTTCCATATTTCATGAGACATGGAATTTAAAAAATGACCCTGTATGACTCTTTTGCAGCTCCAGTGTATGCTGAGATTTTATGGAGAAAGAATGACAATTTAGGGCCCAATCCTATCCAATTTCCCAGTGCTGGTGTAGTAGTGCCAATGGGGTGTGCACTGCATCCTATGGTGGGGAGGCAATCACAGAGGCCTCCTCAAGGTGTGGGAACATTTGTTCCCTTACCTCAAGACTGCATTGCAGTTACACTAGTGCTGGAAAGTTGGATAGGATTGGGCCTTTAACTGTTGGTTCACCTATCTGTTCTATGGGAATGTTCACACAAAACTACTATTCATCACAGTTACACCAAATGACAGACTGACTAAACATGGTTTCTATGTAACATAGAGATGAGATGTCCACCACCATGAGATGTCCCTGGTGAGATGAGTAACCAGCTTGCAAACAGCTGTTGCATACAAGTTTTGTCCTCTTAGACAGTTTGATGTGCATAGAACAGCCATTTCCAACCTTTTTCATCTCATGGCACACTGACGAGGCACTAAATTGTCAAGGCACATCATCAGGTTTTTGACAACTGACAAGGCATACCATGCTTCTCATGGGGGGCTCACATCCCCAATGGCCCTACTAATAATTGACCCTCCTCCAAAGACCTGCTGCATACCTGAGGACCATTTGGAACAGATTGCTGAGAGAGGTGGTGGACTTCCTCACTAGAGATATTCAAGCAGAGGCTCAACAAGCACCTGTTGGAGATGCTCTAAGAGGATTTCCTTCCTAAAGCAGGGGGTTGATGACCTATTAGTCCCCTTCCGACTCTATGATTTGAGGCACACCAATGTGTCATGGTACATAGGTTGAAAATTGCTGTCCTAGAAGATTAGCGATAGCACTTTGGGGGGGATGGATTTATTTAGTCTCCAGTCCTGGCTCTTCTGCTGCGAAATACCAGCCAAATACATGGTCATCACATTTGCTGAGACAGAACTACATGTGTGCAGCTCTCTGCATGTGTGTTTGGATCATGGCCTTGGAAGCTTTGGGGATCTGGAAATATATCTTACTAAAAACTTGCTCCTCAGTTTAGAAATTGACCTCCAATGCAGCTGCTTCAATAGACAGTTTCTTTTCAGAGGTGTATTTGAAGAAGAAATTTTCCTCTCGTGCCGGAAGCAGAAAGTGATCTGAAAGTACCTGGCACAGTTCCATCTATGAAGCTAAACAGTAAGTGGGTGGGAGATTGTCTGCAAATCCCATGTGAGTCACGTGGAGTGACGTTGCCAACACTGGCACTGCCAGAGGTGGGTGTAGCCCTCATGCTGTGTGACACTCCCCCATACTCACTGGAAGCGACACACAGCACCTGGGAGTGGTTTAACAGTTATGCAGTGACATTATTGCACACACCACCAGATTGCTTCCAGGGTGGACATTTCCAGCTGTTTGGAAACTTGAGGGCAGGAGGGCCTTCACTTGGCAGTAGCTTGGGTGGGATGCCCGTCATCCCCCAGGGCACATCATCCCAGGCAGACTGCTCCTCGCCCCATGCTTGCTGCACTACTGAAGTGGTGCTGCTGAGCCCTGCCTCTTACCACCACTGTTGCCTTCACCTTCCTCTCTCCTCTGCCACCAGCACTTCTTCCAAACTGTACAGGGAGAATCATGGGAGAAGAAGAGGCTCTTCCAAGGAGAGTGAGACAGAAGAGAGGCTGGACAGATGGCAAAAAAACCCTTGTCATATTTGCAGCACAATCCTGTTATGCTTAGTCAGAAGTAAGCTTTACTGAGTTCAATTGGACTTACTTCCAGGTAAATGTGTATAGGATTGCAGCCTAAGTGTGGACTGACTTCCTAATTGGACTTACTCCCAGGTATGTGGGTTGGGCCCAGGAGGAGGTGGGGCCAGCAGTTCTGGCACATGTCAAATCCTATTTCCCCCACCTTGACCTGGAAGCCCAAAATGGGGTTTCCTGGACTTGCACCAGTGATTTCGCTAGCACAGATCCAAGCAGCCCCATTGAATAGGCTGGGGGGGAGGGAGCTGGGACTTTACTTGGAGTAAGGGGACAAATGTCCCCTTACCTTGAGAAGACCTCCCACCTGATCCTTCCCAGGGTTGGATACAGTGTGGGCTGAGTGACCCTGCTGCTCTGGTGCTGGTTAGGGTTGGGCTAACTACTGGAGTGTTGTAGAATTCTACAAATTTTCCCAAGGCCTTTTGCACTGTGGTTAGAAACCTATTTTAAATATTGGCAGAGATCAAAGAGGGAGGCGCGAGAACAAGCTCCAGCGAGTTATTAAACAAGCACTTAGGAATGCAGCTGGAAGTCACATTCTCAAACAAAAAAGGCAATAGAGATGTCCTTGGATGTCAGGAAGAACAAAAGACCTCCAAGAAGAAAATAAGGAAGCTGAGCAAAAGGTCTCAATATTCGAGTGAATTTAATGGACTATGACTCATTAAATAGAAAGGTTGGAAGACCTTGGAAGAAGACATAGCCCCATACATTAAGGTAATCTATAGGATAGGGGTCTGAAAGTCACTACAAAGCTTTTTTTAAAGCAGAAGAATAGCTTCTGGTGATGATAAAGAATAACTGCAGCATCTCTCCTGAGTGATGGCGTAGGTAAGAGATGGGCTGAATATGATGAGAAATGTTGTGTTTTAGCAAGAAAACACATCAATGGTCAAATGGCAACATTAAGCTGGTTATGGATTATTTATTGGTGCCCTTTTAGACAAAGATGAAAACAGAAATGTACTTCAGCCATTCAATGAAAAATGGACAGCTTATAGTGCAAGGCTATGCATATCTACTCAGATGTAAGTCCCATGGTTTTTAATGGGAGTTACTTTCAGGTAAGTATGTATATGATTGCAGCCTTCAGAACATAAGAGGAGCTCTGCTAGATCCAGCCAAAGGCCTATCTGCTCCAGCATCCTGTTCCCCTAGTGGTCCACCAGCTGAAGCATGTCCACAAGCAGCAGGAGAGAGGCCTACTGTGTGTGTGTGTGTGTGTGTGTGTGCGCGCGCGCATGCGTGCGTGTGTGCACGCACACGCGCGCGCTCTCTCTCTCTGCATTGCTTCCCTGCTACTGGTTGTGACCAGTAGCCAAAAATAGCCATGTCCTCCATTAATATATCCATTCCCTTTTTAAACCCATCCAAGCCTATTGCTGTCACCACATCTTGTGGCAATGAATTCCACTAACTAACTATCTGCAGTATCACTTCCTTTTGTCCTTTTTAAATCTCTGGTCAATCAATTTCATTGAATGACTCCTGGCTTTGTGAGAGGGAGAATGACTTCTATTGGTTCTTGGTGAAAACAACATAACTTTGGAAAGCAACAGAAAAAAGATGGCATCTAAAGTAGAGGTTGCATAGAGATCTTTATTATTTCATATCCCCTCATTCCTCTCATGGGACTCAATGACTTGCCAAGTAGTCCCCCATTCAGGAGCTGACTAGACCTAGATCTGCTAGATTCAGGAAAGTGTTTGCATCACGTAGATTCAGACCGCAGCCCAGACAGGATTTTTCAGGACACATCACAGAAGTGATTTGACATGCAGCATAATTTGTTCAGTGGCCGTAAGAACATTTGGAAAGATGTCGCAGAAAAAATATATTGTGGATTGGTCCTAAATGTTTGAGCAGGCATTATCTTGCTGTCTAATAATATGGCACAGATGAGGGCGGAAAATTTAGAGAGATTCTTTCATTGAGAGTGCATGACATTGTATGGATGCTGCTTGAGCTGTTCTGCAAGAGAGCAGAAAGATGTAACTATGTGGAGAAGAGAGTCCAACCAGGGAAGTCCCGATTTACAGCTCAGGCTACAACCTTATACATGCTTACCTGGGAGTCAGTTCCATGAACTCAATGGGTCTTTCTTCTGAGTAATTCCAAGGGAAGGGAATTCCATAAACGGAGTGCCACCACAGAGAAGACCTTATCCTAGCCACTATCCCTCTTGCCCTCTCGACTCTACTGGGGGTAGCACAATCAGAAGGGTCCCCTCAGATAACTTAAGAGGATGGGTAGGATTATAGAATTATATGAACGAAGGTGGTCCCTCAAATACCCTGGTCCCAAACCATATTGGGGTCTAAAAGTCAAAAATTCAGATCTGTACTTTTAACAGGCTACTATGTATATGCTTTTAACCATGATAGTCAATGGGGCTTACTCCTGGGTAAGTGTAGATACGATTGAAGCCTTTGGGATGTTTGGGGAATTTTTTTAAAAAAACAGATCAGCAACTGCTTGAGAGGATTAGGTGGGTTCTTTTTTATTTTAAATATTTTTTAATCTTGTTGTAAACTTTTTTTTAACTTACTTTCTTACTTGATTTGATTTTTGTCATATGAGGATGTTAAAAATTTTCCTGCTTGATGTCACTTCTGGCCATGACATCACTTCCAGGCTAATAACATCACTTTCATTCTAAAAAGTTGGTTCCAGTGCTAAAATGTTTGAAAACCAATGGTATAGACCAGGAGGTCTGGTCTAGAGGGTTGAGCCTCCGTTTGCCTGAAGATAACATCCGAAGGTCGCCAGTTCAAGGCCACCGGCACCATGAATAGCGAGATCTTGAAGCAGCTGACAATCTGAGCCGCGTTATTCCACCTGCTCTTGGAGAGATGAAGGAGCCGCTTGTCAGCCTGCGTGGGAGGAATCTGGAGGCCAGAAAGTGATGACAGACCATAAAAGATCCATCTGAAATGTTGTGCGGTTCTTGAAAGATAGAACCTTTCTTCAATTGTAAAAATCCCTACAGGGATTTAGAACAGCCTATGTAAACTGCCTTGAATTAAAGTCTGAGGAGAAATCTGATGACCAAGAAAGGCGGTATATAAATGCCTTTATTATTATTATTATAGGATGGTAGCCTTGGCCATGGTTATGTCATCACTGTATCTTGGCTATATCAGATTTAAGGAACCAGATTGTCATAATACTGGTGTTGAGAATTGGTTCCTAGTCTTTTGAATTGGTGAGTTAGTTTACTCCTAACCATAAATTCTCAGATTGTCTGGCATACACCTGGATAATGGAAAGAAAGAGCTCCAGCTGCATTAGAAAACCTGCATAAGAGTTTCGGTGCCATGTTTTGAGAGATTATTTTTTTGCAGCCACTTTTCTCCTGATGAAGATGGTGGGCCTGAAATCAGTTTGGGCTTCAATTCCTTGAATAAATTCTGTTTTTCATGCTTTCCTGATTTCTACGGTGCTCTCATCCTGTTTTGCTCTATTAAAAAAAACGACGACAAGATGTAATTACGTGGTATTGAGAGATGAGCAAAATCAATATCAGAAAGTTAAAACAAATGAAGTAGTTGGAGAATGGATTAAGGCTGCAGTCTTATGCAGAATTACTTGGTAGTGAGTTCCAATCAACTCTTGGACTTAATTTCTAAATAAGGGCCCAATCCTAATGTCGCCAGCGCTGATGATACAAGCGTACTGCCGGCACTGGATCTTGCAAACATGCCATAAAGCACGTTTGTGTCACCCAGCAAGGAGGATCAGCGCTGGGCCTCAGCACTAGGAGGACACCCACCATGAGCTGCCAGTGGTAAATAGCATCACTGGGTAGCAATGGGGGGAGGCATTCTGGGGTGGGGGAAGGGTGGAGGGAGGGTGGGACAGGCTTGGGAGTGGGGTGGGACTGGTGGAGGCTTCCTCCCCTGGATCCTATGCCCTGCGTTGAGCTCCAAAGCCTGACTCAGGGCTTCTCAAATCTGTGGCAGCAAACTAGAGTAGCCCCACTATGGGACCTGGGGCTTTCCTTGGGAGAAGGGGATGAAAGGAGACCTCCTGAAGCCTCCCTGGCCCCGCTGGATACAGCAGTAGCCATTTTGGTGTTGCTGCACCTGGCGGTGCTGCAGAGCTTAGGATAGGGCTGTAAATGTACCTAGGATCAGGAAGAATGTTTGAAAATGTTGGTTATGGAGCAGGGTTGGAAATAAAATTTAAGCTCAGCTGGTTGGAATAAACATAAAAGGTTTTGTACAGAGAAATTTCATGGCAGGGTAAAGTGGGATATAGGCATTTCTAAAAAAATGTCAACTTTAGATCCTAATTGCTTGGCACAGAAAAGAAACAATGACATGATCTGTTGAGAAAGAGACATAGTTCAGAAGTACAGCAGTGGCTTTGCATCAACAGTCAGTCTCTGGCGACTCCTGTTAAAAAGGATCATGGGAAAGCATCTAAGATTGGAAAGTTTTGTCAGTTGATTGTTTTGGACTAGATGGATTGATGACTTAATCAAGCCCAGGATAGAAAAGTCACATCCCTACATCACAAGCAGCAGGATAAAATTCACCAGTAAAATAATTAAAAAGCATAAAATCAACAGTAAGCATTACAAAGTTGTACCCCAAATAATAAAACAGCCCCAATACCCACCCTTCCATGATGAAAATGATGAGTGAAAAAGTGCACTTTTAGGCTCACAAAGAAACATCTATGGATGACAGCTCTCAAGTCACAAGGGAGGGAATTTCACACTTGTGGTGCCACCACAGAGAAGACCCTGTTTGTGATGGCTGCCCATCTAGCCTCCCCCTTGGATGGAATACACAATAGGGCCTCCTCACATGATCTCAAGGGATGAGCCAGACTATATGGAAGGAGGCAGTCCTTCAAATACCCTGGCCCTAAGCCATGAATGACTTTAAAGCTTAGCGAAACTGTGAGCTGTGGCTCCCCGGGTAGCCACTGAAACCAGTCAGGGGAGCAGCAGAATCCTCAATAAAAATTTGCCATCCTATACAATGTATAGGATTGCAGCCCTAATGGGAAGCCTCAGACAATGGTCAACGGAGCCCCCAGTTGAAAAAGTTTGGGAACCACTGCTTTAAAGGTTAAAACCAGGACCTTGAATTGTGCTTAGAAGTGAATTGGTTGCCAGCGTAGCTGTAAGAGCAGGACCCCAATGGAGACAAACTTGGGGAACTGCCACAATCAAAGATAACCATATGGACCAAATGGTCTTATTCATAAAAGATAGCTTTATCTGTCCCTACCTGACTATCATCCCTCAAGTTAATTTCTACAAGCTACATCTCCCAAGCTAATTTGATGATCATTGTAACTTTTGATTTCTTTTTTACGTGAGAAATTTTACATTGGATTTGGTTATTACCAATGTGTAGAATTTATCAAATTGAGATGACTGGATAGCTCAAATATGCTGAAGGAAATTTCTTGTTGCTATTTTTGTTAAGAAAAATAAAAAAGTAGTCCTTCCCACTGATGACAAAGAAAGCTGACATTGAAGCAAATGTGAAAATGGAAAGTTCATTTTAGCACAAACAAAAAAGACACTGGGAGTATCTGATACATAATATCTGTGAAATACCTTCTTGTTATCTTTTGGTTCTAGTGGAAGGGGAGGAAAAATGCCTGTAGATTTAACTCTGCCTTTTGATATAGGTATTTCCAACACTGATTAAATCTTCTCCCATGCTTGACATTATCTTTAGGGATTTCATTCATGCATAAAATTTAGTCAGTAATCCCATAGCATTGTGTCATACTTGACAGCTCAAAAGCCTGAGAGAATTGTATCGTATAAGTGTTTAATATGACAAAATACAGGAAGAACCAAATGACATATGGCAATAGAAAAGCAATTTAAGCACCAAAGAGAACTAGATAGAACTTTTCTTTTGTGATTGCATTTGTCTCTTTAATACACTATGGGTTACATTCTGATGTCAGTTATGCTGGTGTAAATCCTGTCCACTGGATTGCTCTGGGGTTTGTAAACCTGAAGCAACAGTTCCTTGAAACCAATGGATGTGGAACTACCCACATTACTGTATCTGCCACTGGCCCATTGCAAGAGCTGTGAGTCTTTGCAGGATCAAACCTTCCATAAGTCTTGTGAATTAGCCTGTAGCAAAAGTGGAAGTGTCACTGCCAAACCAGAAGTCTCTGGGAAACCAAGTTAATAGATTAGTTGAATTGGCTCAAGAGACTCAATTAAAAAAAATTATCCGTGTTTTCTGATACTTGCTAGAAAATTCTAACATTTGATGAGACTGTATCAGGGGTGTCCAAAGTTTTTGGCAGGAGGGCCACATCATCTCTCTGACACTGTGTGTGTGTGTGGGGGGGGGGAGAGAATTAATTTACATTTAAAATTTGAATAAATTTACACAAGTTTACATAAATGAATATATTAAAGATGAACTTATACGAATGAATGAAGGTCTTGAAATAGCTCAAGGCCTATAAAAGGCCTTGCACAAAGAAAGGCTGGCCTTTCCTTTGCTGCCACTACTGCATCAAAGACGTGAAACAGCAAGTAGTGGAGGGAGTCCTCATCCCACAGCTCACGTGAGAAGTCAAACAGTTGCTCTCAGAGCAGTTGCCCTCAGAGCAGTTGCATCGGGGCCAGTGTGGGCTCCAACAAATCTCTGGAGGGCCAGAGGCTCATTGGAGAGTGGGGGATCCCTAAGGGGCGCATTGAGAAGCCTCGAGGGCCCCAAGTGGCCCCAGGGCTGGGATTTGGGCACCCCTGGACTGTATTGACCAAGACTGGCATAGCTAGAGGGGGGTGCAGTGCACTAAGTTTTCCAGGGAGCCTCACCCTCCCCTTCAGAGCCATGGGGGGCAAAATGGAGGCAACTTAGTATTTAGTGCCCCCTCTAGCTACGCCACAGTGATCAAACAGTCTCCAGACCACAAACACTTCCGCCACAGTAAATGTGACAGCTTTTAAGATGTCACAGGACTCCTCAATGTTTTCATTATATCAGAATGATGTGGCTGCCCCTCTGGAATTTGTTCCTCAACATAATTCTTGTGTACTTGTGTGGTGTGTAGCAGCTTGGCTGGAACAACGAAATTGTTCACCTGTTATTCCAAGGAAATGCAAAATGCCTTCATATGCAATAATATAATAATGGTAATAACCCAAATGTATATAGTATATAACATTTAATCCTTAATGGGAAGCCGGTTCCATAAACCATTTCAGCATTGACACTGTTGGTCATCATAAACATGAATGAGCGCACATATGGGTTTGGTCTGTGGCAGTGATCCAACAAAAAACAAACTTATGTCAACTTCTCTGCACCTTGATCAATCCCAGGTCTGAAGAGCATCTCTCAGCAGTCTTACCAAAGAGGCTCTCACAATAGGGGCATCAATGGTCAAAATGGACATAAATAAAGCTATGATATAATTGCAAAAGAATGTTTAGCATTTATGTGGAATTGCTGTTCTACTGAGATTCTGGTTCATGGACAGCATAATCCTATATCTGTTTACTCAGAAGGAAGTCACACTGTGTTCAATGGGACTTACTCTCAGGTAAGTGTGGATAGGTTTGCAGTCTGGGGCTAAAGTCTGGAATAAGCCCCATTGAATATAATAGGACTTACTTCTGAGTAGACATGCTTAGGATTGGCTCAGAGTCTCTTTTTGCATCTGGTTTGTAATATCCTGGATCATTTACCAGACTTCCTGGGGAATTATTGGTCTACTTCCCTGCTCAGTCATAAACTCACTAGATGTTCTTAATACAGTTTTAGGGCCCAATCCTATCCAATTTTCCAGTGCCGGTGCAGCCGTACCAACAGGGCATGCACTGCATCCTGTGGTGGAGAGGCAGACACAGAGACCTCAAAGTATGGGAACATTTGTTCCCTTACCTTGGGGTTGCACTGTGGCTGCACTGATGCTGTAAAATTGGATAGGATTGGGCCCTTAATCTCTTAGCTAAAACTACCCTTCAGGGTTGTGGGGAGGAAAAACAAAATAACCGAATATTACAAAAACATTGTCAGGTGCCAGGACTCTCTTCTCACAGTTTTGTATCATTCGTATGGAATTTTTTAACTCTTGGGGAAGTGGGGAGCACAAAATCATATTAATCTTTGCTTCCCCGTTCATGATCTTGATTTCAAAGTGACATCACCTAGCATTCAGATTATAGACAGTAAAGTTAGCTGCTCTCTAGACAGATGTGTTGCTGCAATACACACAGAACAAAGTCTTATAATTATGTGCAGATGCTTCAGGAAAATGTTATTTACAGATGGCTGAAAAATACTGAATAGTATTCATTTGCTGTAAATAGTGCTTTCTTTACACTGGAAAAAACAGTTTTTAAGGTTATAAAACTACCTTCATTAGAATACAGGTGAAGCCTATTTAGCCACAGACTTTTTATCTGCGGATTTGTCTCAACTCAAATGGGGTGGGGGAACAGAAAGTCACACACACCTTTACCGCCTTTGCTCCGCACTGGCATCTCACTCCATTTCCAGGCAGCCCAAAACACTGCAAAAAGGCTCTGCCTCACCCAGGCAGGGAAATAGCCCTGGAAGAGGTTCCCCTTGCAAAGGAACAGTAACACTCCTGGAGCCCCTGAGGCTGAAGAAGGGAAGGGGGGGCCCAAAAATCTCTGTAGCCAGAACATGTGCAGCAAGGTGGAGGGCTCTCTCTCTTTCACTCACACACACACTGGGACAGGTGTGGTAGCAACAGAGGGGATTGCTTTAAAAAAACCCAGGGAGTATTTGCCAAATCCCCCCCCCTTCAGATGGTGCAGGCAATCACCGACACAAGCAACCCCCCCCCCCCATGGTGCAGGCTATCATGGAGACAAGGCAAGCCTTCCCACCAAGCAAAGCATGAGATATAGCCTACAATCCTCTCCACACTTTCCTGGGAGTAAGCCCCATTGACTGGAATGGGGCTTACTTCTGAGTAGAAAAGCATAGGGCTGGACTCTTAAAAGATCAGCATCCCAACTGTGAAAGAAACCGGGCAGCTGGCAACAGGGAGGGCTGAGTATGGAGGGGACGGATTGATAACAGCTGCCTTAGTTTCCTTCCATCCGGAAGTGTCAGGCTGCAGTGTATTTGGCGTAACTCTATGGAATTTAGCACAGCACATTTTTTGTTAATTGCACCAAGTCACAGAACTAATGTGGATGAATAGGCTCCACCTGTAGTAGTTTTTAAACCATTTTTTAAACTTTCTAGGCCCTAACAGTACCCTCTCTTTATGTCCCCCATTTCTCCCCCAATCCAATTCCTAAAAGACATGAAAAAAATTATTTGACTTCAAATAATGATCTTACAGTATGTAAACACTAGTGTGGAGAGTCAGGATGGGGGGGTCCCTTGAGAGTCCCTGGGAAGAGGCCTCAGAGAAGCACAGGGGGAGGGGGGGTTTACTTCACCCTTGTCCTCCTCCCTGTTGTGGTTGCTGTAGGCTTGGTCCTGGGCAAGGATCAGGCAGAACCCAGGCCTCCTGCCTCCCTCCAGCTAGCCACCTCATCACTGGCCTTCTCTCTCTTTATGAGGCCCTTTCTGACCTCCCCACCCCTTCCTCTTCTTGCCTGGGGAAGCTTAAAGGGAAATTCCCTGCCCCCTCACTGTTCGGTCCCTCCTCACTGTTCCCCTCTGATAGTCCTCCAGCTGGGGGCTTGACAAGTGCTCCCTGTGTCTCTGCCTGAGCCCATGCCCCTACTGCTCCAGCCCCCCTGTACAGTAAGTCAGGGCCCTGGTTGGGTCAGGGGGTCCCTGACTGCTAGCTTTTGTTTTTTGATGTGAAGAATGGATATCTGGTGTAACTGTTTTGAATGGAGTTAGCCTATGAACAAGGCCAACTGAGACGGATGGCAGCAGATTGGTGGGGGGTATACCCAACAGTGCCCACCCACTTGTCCCTGTTTTTCTTCCTGCTTCCACTTATAGATTGGAAATGAAAGGGGTGGATGGAGCAGAAGTGGAAGTGCAGAAAAGAGCAAATGATCAGAGCAGTGATCGCCATACTTGCGACTATCTGTCAGAAAAAAACAGCCCTCTTTTGGACCAGAGCTGACTGTTCTGCCTCCATGCTGCATGTATTCTCAGTAGATCTGGGCACCAGGATGCTCTGGGCAATCATGTCTGTCGCCTAGCATCCCAGAAGGCTGTGCAATAGGACGTCCGGGCAAATGTGACTACCCAGAGCATCCCTGTGCCCAGATCTACTAAGAACGCATGCGGTGCAGAGGTGGAAGGGTAAGTTTTGCTCATGGAGCAGAGGGCTTTCCCCAACTCTGGATCTGGCCCCCAGGATCTTGATTAGAGTGCCAGAGATACTGTAGCCCACCACTCTCCTCTCCTTCATACTTCCTCTTCATCCCATTCTTCCTTTTCCAAGCCAGGGAGCAGGATGTGCAGGGGCTGGAGCATTACCACATAAGAGAGGGACAGCATTTGGTTGCCCACACAAGAGGTCACCACTTCAGGCATGAACGTGGTGTGTCTTGTAATGAATGGTCTGTGTTTTGTCTGCTGGTGGAGGAAGAGGGACAATTTATTACTACAAACAGTTACCCTAGAAACAGAACCCGGAAGTGTTTTTCAGCAATTTTCAACCTCTGTGCTCCAAACTCCTATAGCACACCTGTGGACTTTTTGCAGCACACCAATGTGCCACTGCATACCAACTGAAAATTGCTGACCTAGAGGCTGCTGCCTGATTTATAAATGCCAAGGGGTGTGGGTATAATAGCGATTGGGCAACAGTCTCTCCCCCACAAGTAGCAGCTTGTTTAACCCTTGATGCACATAGCCTAATCTGCTCTGTTAGTTTCACAAACTACCAGTTGGGTCATGAGCCACTGGTAGGTCCCAGCCCCAGAGTTTTGAGAAATGCTGCACTAGGTAATGTTACTAGTTAATTACTAGGCATATAAACAATAGGCTATGAGTCAGGTAGCTTGTATTGTCTAATCTGACCTGCAATGGCCCTACAGGATCTTTTTTGAAGCTGGATATGCCAGGAGGGAACCAGCTCTGCTTGCAAAGGGTGAATTCTTTGCCCAGTACACACTCTCTTCAGATGCAACCCACAATCCATTTCTTGTAGCGTCTGTTTATTTTATTTTATAGGAGTTCTCGGAAATAAATTTATTTTTTCCCCCAACTGCAGGTTTTTAGTCACAAGCAATTGGTCGATGATGAAGCTGTCAGTCCACAAAGCCCAAACAGCCTCAGCAAACTGTGTGTTTAACAGTTTTACAGTGGTTTCAGGCTTAAGGGACTGGATAATATTGCAGAATTTGAGAAAGGTGGACGTAGTCAATAGTCATAAGCCTTTGAGAAATCAATGAAAATACAACCAAAGGCTATCACTGCTGCTCATATACTCTGAAAAATAAGCTGCTTTGTTGTGAATCGGTTCCAGGTTCTCTCTCTCTCTCTGTCTCTCTGTCTCTCTGTCTCTCTCTCAACATTCTCACTTAGATTTCCAAGAGACAGGAAATAGGGGTTTGGGCAGATTCCCCTAGTGAGAGCTTGCAGCTGACCTGAAATAGTCAATATTGCCAGGATTTCTTTTTAATGTCTGTATGATAAAGGAAGGACTCAGTGGGAGTGAACTGCCATTGAAAATGACAATCTTTTCCTCTATCTATCTAATAAATTGTGTAACCATTCAATGTAGATATTTCCACGGCAGCATGAGGAATAAAAAGCAGTACAACAAAGCAATAGCAAGATGGAATGGGGCTCAGGGATAGAGCTGTGTGTGTGGAAGGTTTCACAGATGTGCGGTGGCTGAGGAAGTGGGTGAGGCAGAGCCTCCCCCCTGGAGTTCTTCGAAAAGCACTGCTGCTGTGGGAGGTGCTCAAGCACACTCAACCCATGTGTGAAGTGAGAACACTCAAGTTGAGCGAGCTTGAGCACCTCTTATGGGGGTGGCACTTTTCAAAGGACTCCGGTAGGGAGGCTCTGCCTCACCTGCCTCCCCAGCCATAACACGTCCCTGCTCAGGATCAAACCCTGGCATCTCTAGAAAGGGTTGGGAAGAACTGACTGTTTGAAACCCTGGAGGTAATACTGAGTTAGGTGAACCAAAGATCTGGGTCTTTTCTCACAGCATGAGGTTGTTTTCAACTAGTGTGTCATGGCACATTGGTGTGCCGTGAAAGGTCCGCAGGTGTGCCACAGGAGTTTGGAGCACAACAGTTGAAAATCGCTCAAAAAATTCTTCTGGTTCTGGGGCTGTGTTTCTAAGGCAGTTGTCTGTAGAAATGAATTGTTTCCTGTGCTCTGCTGGAGGCAGAAAAGGGACAGGCAATTCATTACTACAGGCAGTTGCCCTAAAAACAGAGCCACAGAACCCAGAAGGAGCTCTCCAGGAAGCTGAAAGAGACTTCATAAGAGGCGAAGACCATAGAGGAGACCATAGCGGTCAGCGTGCCATGAGAAGCAAAACATTAAAATTGCTGCACTGGACATTAAGGAAAAGAGCTTTGTGCTTAGGTTGCAGCCTAGTGCAGTGGTTCCCAAACTTTTTTGACTGGCGGCTCCTTTGACCTACTGGGTCGTTGGCCACAGCTCCCCATTTGGGCTACAATCCTATACATTGTATAGGGCGACAGGTTTTCCACAAGGATTCTGTGGCTCCCCTGGTTGGTTTTCATGGCTCCTCAGGGAGCCACAGCTCGCAGTTTGGGAATCACTGGCCTAGTGGTTACTGTCATGTTTGGTACCATCATTCTGGTTCCCACTGACTGAAGAGAAGGAATATGAAGAAAAACACTGTGGGCAATATGCAATAACAAATCTTCCATCAATATTGCTATTGGAAAAAAGAAGAGGGGGAAAAAAAGGAAAATCACTGTGTTATTTACAGGAAAGCATTAAATATATCCATATCAGCACCTCTCCAGATTTACATGCCGGTATGCCCATGGGATTCAACTAATAAAGTTCCTGAGAACTACTGGCAATTATGAAACCTGACAATGGCCACCTGGGTCCACACCAAATTCTGTCTAGTCAGCAGCCAGCCTCAGGGTTCGAGTACGGCATCAGGAAAAGCAAATGTATGGAAATCTATGGGGAAAGGGGGTGGGGGGTGGGAAATCTGCTTTGAATTCTCCAGGTCACTGATTCTCCTCAAGGGAACTACCTTTTGAATCTTATTAGCGTCTGTAGAAGTCTGTTTTCTGAAGGATTGTATCCTCATGCAGCTTGAAAATAGAGGCAGGTTAGTAGTATGCCAAGGGCAATGCACAGCAGAGACTTAGGGCCCAATCCTATCCAACTTTCCAGCTGCAGTGCAGTCACAATGCAGCCCTGTGGTAAGGGGACACGTTCCCATACCTTGAGAAGGCCCCACTGACTGCCCCTCCACCACAAGATGCAGTGCATGTCCCACTGGCACAACGGCATTAGCACTAGAAAATTGGATCGGATTGGGCCCTTAGTAGTCCTCAAACTCAGCTCCGTGGCCGCAATAAAATTCTGGCCTACCCGGTAGCAGGATTGTGGTTACAATTACTGAGAGTCTTTGAAAAGACTCAGTAACTGGTGAGGAAAAGTGAAATATATGTGAAAAGTGAAATATATCTTGAAGGAAAGCACACAGTTTGGGCTAGTGTGTGGCACTTTTTAATGTCTAAAATTATTAAAAATATGCCAACTGAAATTGGCTGCAATCCTAACCAACTTTCCAGCCCTGACATAAAGTCAGTGTAGCTTCTAGGTAAGGAAACAAGCATTCCCTTACTTTGAGGAGGCCTCTGTGAGTGCAGTATGCAGCACATGCCCTACTGGCACAGCTATGCCAGTGCTGGAAAGTTGGTTAGGATTGTGCCCTTAAACAAACAGAAAAATATGGGGGAACAGCCAAAAAAAATCGGGGAAAACTTGGAATGAACAAACCCATAGTCCTGAGTGTAGGAATGGGGAGCTGGTGAGTGTGAACTGGAGGAGAGGAAGAAAAAACCTGGAAGTTTGCCACAAAGTGTTTCGTTTTGAATTTTTGTTTGGAAAACCTCTGTGTTAATACAAAAAACAAAATCCAGGGAAAAAAGATGATGCAACTCCACTAATGTCAAAGGGGATTGTGTGTCAACAGTTGACTAACATAAAGGTTTATGGGGAAAAAATTGTGAGGAAAAACTTCCCCCCTCCTATCAGTAATTTTTAAAATAGAAGAGATTTTTCAAAGTATATTGTTAAACTCAGAGTATGTGGGGAAAACTCAGTAACAACACAGAAGATTCATGTAGCATAGTGGTGAAAACATGTGGAAGGAAACCCTGTATAAAAGCATCATTAAAAAGGATTTTTCCCAAAATCATGAAGGAGTCCTGGTAAAGTTGTTCCTCTGGTCAGAAAAGGTGGAAAAACAGAACAAAGGCTATGATGAAGAGAATTTTGTTGCAGGTGAAGACACTGAGCATCATATCATCTCCTGGTGATGAGGGCCAGTGCCAGGTTATTTTGCACCCTAGGCAAGGCTGACTCCAAAAATTGCCAACATCAATTTTCAAAAACAGATGTCTTGTAGGAAAAAAAAAATGAAAGTCCAAAACTTGAAATGGCTAAATTGATTTTAAATGGCAAGAATAAGTATGAAATGGAGACGTGCAGTGCAGGTGTGGTAGGTGAGGAAAGTTGGCAACCTTCAGTCTTGGAAGACTATGGTATCGCGCTCTGGATGGTGGTTCTGGCACAGTGTCTAGTGTGGCTGAAAAGGCCGATTCGGGAGTGACAATCCCTTCCACACTGGGAGCAAGTGTAGTGTGTCCCTGGTCTGTCTCCCTGGCTGTGGGCCTTCCTTCTTTGCCTTTCTGCCTCAGACTGTTGGCCAAGTGTCTCTTCAAACTGGGAAAGGCCATGCTGCACAGCCAGCCTCCAAGCGGGCCGCTCAGATGCCAGGGTTTCCCACTTGTTGAGGTCCACTCCTAAGGCCTTCAGATCCCTCTTGCAGATGTCCTTGTATCGCAGCTGTGGTCTACCTGTAGGGCGCTTTCCTTGCACGAGTTCTCCATAGAGGAGATCCTTTGGGATCCGGCCATCATCCATTCTCACAACATGACCGAGCCAACGCAGGTGTCTCTGTTTCAGCAGTGCATACATGCTAGGGTTTCTAGCACGTTCCAGGACTGTGTTGTTTGGAACTTTGTCCTGCCAGGTGATGCCGAGGATGCGTCGGAGGCAGCGCATGTGGAATGCGTTCAGTTTCCTCTCCTGTTGTGAGTGAAGAGTCCATGACTCGCTGCAGTACAGAAGTGTACTCAGGATGCAAGCTCTGTAGACCTGGATCTTGGTGTGTTCCATCAGCTTCTTCCATCAGGTGAGGAAAGTAGTCCATGGAAAAGCACCACAGCTGCCCCACCTGCTTACACAGGAGGAGGCTCTCTTTACACCAGCTTTCTCAGATGTAAGAAGAGCTTCCTCAGGTATAAGCAGGCAGGGCAGTTGAGGTGCTTTTCTATGGACTACGGTGGGGTGGTTATGCCTCACCCATGCCACATGTCCCTGGTATGAAACTGTGCCCCTCAAAGGTCAGTACTGTATCACTCTGAGGGCTAGGCAGCTGCCCAGTTGGTCTAATGCAGTGTTTCTCAAACCGTGGTTTGGGACCCACTAGGTGGGTCACAAGTCAATTTCAGGTGGGTCCCCATTCATTTCAATATTTTATTTTTACTATATTAGACTAGATGCTACCCTGGTAAGTGACTGCATTTGGGGAAAAGTCACAGATCTGTATGTTTAACAGGCTACTATGAAGATGCTTTTAACAATGATGGTCAATGGAACTTACTCCTGGATAAGTGTGGGTAGGATTCTAGGATTGTTAAAAATCTTCCTGCTCGATGATGTCACTTCCAGTCATGACATCACTTCTGGTGAGTCCTGACAGATTCTCATTCTAAAAAGTGGGTCCTGGTGCTAAATGTGTGAGAACCACTGGTCTAATGACAGCACTAGCCCTGCTGGTGTTTGAGGTGATATGTGATGAGGCTTCACGGATAGACTGCTCCAAAGCAGAGCATTGTAAAGATGTGTGGGAAAAAACACACCTGAGGTGTGGGGGAAAAACACCTGAGGGGAAAAAAGAGGGAAAGGATTGTTTCTAAAATAGGAATGACAGAAGTAGTAGCACAGCAGAACTAGTTAAACCATTTCTGCCTGATGTTGCATATACGCAACAGGGACTAAATATTTACGCCTGTGGGCCAGGCAAAAATGGGTTAACTAAGTAGAAATTTTGGGCAAAAGACTCAGAGAAGCTGAGGTGATTAAGGTGGTGTCAGAAAGCAGAACTATGAGAAATAGAACAAGTACCAAAAGTGAAGAAGAGAGAATGTCTTAGGTGTGTTTGTGTAACTAACCAAGTAGAACCAAGCAAGTTTGTGAGAGAAACTAGATTTATTTTGGAAAAGGAAATGACAAAACAAGCAAAAGTTGAACAGATGCATGGTCGTTGAGCAGAAGCGAGAGACATCAATGCAGAAAACAGCAGCAACTGTGATGGAATTCACTAAGGTTGCCATCCTATACATCAGTGTTTCTCAAACTGTGGGTTGGGACACACTAGGTGGGTCATGAGCCAATTCCAGGTGGGTCCCCATTCATTTCAATACTTTAATTTTAATATATTATACTTGATGCTACCTTGGTATGTGACTGCATTTGGGGAATTGTTACAGATTTAACGTACTTTTAACAGACTACTATGTCTATGCTTTTAACAATGATAGTAAATGGGGCTTACTCCTGGGTAAGTGTGGGTAGGATTGCAGCCTAGGATTGTTAAAACTCTTCCTGCTTGATGCCATAAGTTCTCATAATGTCTCATAGATCATGACATAACTTCTGGTGGGTCTTGGCAGATTTGCATTCTAAAAAGTGGGTCCTGGTGCTAAATGTTTGGGAACCACTGCTATACACGCTCTCCTGGGAGTAAGCCCCACTGAACTCATTGGGACTTATTTCTGAGTTAGCATGTATATTGTGAGAGTGCTTGTTGCTGGAGCACGTTGTGTGTCTAAACCAGGGGTGCCCAAACCCCGGCCCTGGGGCCACTTGCGGCCCTCGAGGCCTCTCAATGCGGCCCTCAAGGAGCCCCCAGACTCCAATGAGCCTCTGGCCCTTTGGAGATTTGTTGGAGCCCACACTGGCCCCTTGTAACTGCTCTCAGCTTGAGGGCGACTGTTTGACCTCATGTGAGCTGTGGGATGAGGGCTTCCTTCACTGCTTGCTGTTTCGCTCTGTGATGCAGTAGCAGCAGCAAAGGAAAGGCCAGCCTTGCTTTGTGCAAGGCCTTTTATAGGCCTTGGGCTATTGCAAGACCTTCATTCATTCATATAAGTACATTTTTAATATATTAATTTATGTAAACTTATGTAAATTTATTCAAATTTTAAATGTAAATTAATTTTTTTCCCCTGGCCCCTGTCACAGTGTCAGAGAGACGATGTGGCCCTCCTGCCAAAAACTTTGGACACCCCTGGTCTAAACAAAAATCTTCACACACACACACACACCCCCCCCCCCCACAAATGCAGAGCCCTTCAGATTGCAAATCTGCAAATCCTGGAGATGCATTTATATGTGCTAGTGTTTTACCTCACGTTTCAAGCATGAGGTAAAAGTGAAACTAGTTACACAGAACATGTTAGAAAGGTTGCAATTCCTTTAAGCCATTTCTGCCCAACGTTGCATATACGCAACAGGGACCAAATGTGTATACCTGTGGGCTGGGCAGAACTTGGTTAAATAATCAATTTAAGCCAGATAGGACTTGCTGCAATGGCACTTTTGGGGGAAAGGAAATACCAGTTTTAGGGGGATTTTTTTTGTGGGAAAATGACTTGGGAGTGAAGGTTTAAAGCCCCCTCCCCCTGTGCTGTGGTCCCAATCCTCTCAGCACCTTCCTGCAACTGCAATTGAAAAGACACACTGCAACTTCCAACGTAAACCTGACATTCATATTCTTCTTCCCCATCACCTTTTCAGAACAGCTGCCTTGATCATGCAGAATAAAAGTCATTTTGAAAAGGGAGAATCACGAAGGAAGCCACTTGACAATGGACCCACTGTCCAGTAAGCTACTACGCTGGCAATGCAATCGTATGTATGTTTACTCAGAAGTAAATCTTACTCTCTTTACTGGAGCTTACTACCAGGTAAGTATATTCTTAAATAAAAGCTGACAAATGGTTGCAAGCTTAACCGTGTGTACTGGAGTCGTGGAAGCTATGGTGAGGAGCTAGGATGTGGTGTCTGCAGTGGCCCTTTGCTTGGGTGAATCTGGGAAACATGGGGTTAAGACCTGGGCTTTCAGCAGAGGGTGTGCTGCACAGCTGCAGCCACTAGAGGCAGTCAGGCTATTTACAGGATGTAAGGAGCACCTGGGGCAGGGAGAGTTTGTGGGTTGTAGCTGGAGAGTGAATGAGTAGAGGTGAGAAAGGAGACTTGCTGGCTAAACAGACTGACTTCTTGGCTAACTGACCTAGTGGCCTATTAAATTCATGGACTGAGCCATGGCTCTGGTTATTGGACTGCTTCTCTGGCTAATAACTTACTGTGCTTTTGGACTGGTTTAACTGGCAACTTGACCAATGGACTGGTGGATGCACAACAAACTGGTGGATTAACTTGTGGATCAGCTAATGGACTATCCAACTGATTAATGAATTGATTGCCTGGACTGCTAGGTGGAGGAGAGCTGAAGGGGTGCTACTGTACCTGGAAGGAGGGATCCTACTGGCTCACAGGCAACCTACCTTTTTCACTGGTGCTGGATACAGTGATAGCTACTGGCTGTGGTTAAACTGGATGGACTAATTAGCCTTAAAGTGGACATAGGTTCTCTAGGCCAAGTTTATAGCTGGAATTTGGCAAGACACCTTGCCTTTATCCTTATTTCATGCCATTCCACTGAGTTTTGCCAAGGGCTGCTACACTTGTCTCTGATATATGCAAAAGATTTTGCATCTTAGAGCATGCCTACTAGCAATATGCGTCATCTACCGTTCAAAGACTTGTACCTAAGAATCAGTTGTTGATGGTGATGGGGGTGTGTGTGTGAGATATGGAATATTGTCATGGATCACATTTCTGTTTGACCTCAAGGATGGATTTACAGTGAACTCTGCAGTGGTTGAAACGACGGCCAAGGCTTTCACCATACAGCCCATCACCAGTATGCAACATTACCTTCAAGACCGTTCTCGATAAAGAGAACATATTTTCTCTTGTATATAAGTAAAGCCCTCATTTCTCATACTACAAATCCTATCTTTTGTTTTATGGCACAGGTTATTATGGATAGAAAATTCTTGTGTGCTGATCTCCCCCCCCCCCCAAAAAAAAAGACATGTGGGTATGTTGGGGGATACACCTGTGTAGGAAACCAATGGGATCCTTGCATTATTTACACTTCTGAAGGAGACATACAGCTGCCATCATATGCATTCAACTGTTACCCTGCGCATGCCTGATCTTGTCTGATCTTAGAAGCTAAGCAGGGTCAGGCCTGGTTAGTACTTGGATGGGAGACCGCCTGGGAATACCAGGTGCTGTAGGCTTATACCATAGTCTTTCGAGACTGAAGGTTGCCAACCATTCTTCATTTGATGCTAAGTGTCACTGAATTTAGCTAATCTGATGGTTTCATATGCTTCATATGAATCTGCCCAGCAGCTATAATGGACACTTCTTAGGGTGCTCTTGCCTGAGGTCTGGTTGGAGGCTACCAGACAGAGGGCCCATTTGATGGTTATGCCCCAATTATGCAAACCTCTCTCGCAAGAGATCCACTTGGCGTTTAGGCACCAGACCAGGTCTATCCTGTTCATTCCTGCCTTTGTTATTTATGGGCTAGGATAATGTAGTGGTTTGGGAGTTAGAGCTGGAGGATCCAGGTTCAAGTGCCAGCTCAGCCATGAAGCTTCCTGGGTGACTTGGGTCAGTCACCATCTCTTAACCTCATCTCAGTCACCATCTCTTAACCTCATCTACCTCACTGAATTGTTGTGAGGATGAAAGGAGGGGAGAAACTGTGTACCCCACTCTGAGTTTCCTTGGAGGAATAATAATAATACAACAATAATAATACAGGTATTTATATACCGCCTTTCTTGGTCTTTATTCAAGACTTTATTCAAGGTGGTTTACATAGGCAGGCAGATTAAATCCCCGTAGGGATTTTTACAATTGAAAGAAGGTTCTATCTTTCAAGAACCACAACATTCAGATGTTTCTTTCTGATCTGGTTTCACATTCTGGCCTCCATCCTCCCACGCTCAGAGCAGATGGAATAGCTCGGCTTCAGCTTGTCAGCTGCTTCAAGGTCGCAGGGTGCCGGTGGCCTCGAACTGGCGACCTTGTGGATGTTATTTTCAGGCAGACGGAGGCTCTACCCTCTAGACCAGACTTCCTGCCCTCCTGCCAAGAAGGGCAGTATAAAAATAATTTATGGCATTGTTTAGTTTTTTGCTGTTCTCTGTGGTGGTTTGACTGACTTGGCATGCTGGTCTCTAGAATGATCTGCATTTTACTGTGTGAAATGGCATCATTTGATAGCTTGCTTGTTGTTTTAATGCTCATTGATTGGTGGTGTTCTAATTAATGATTGTTAAGTTGCGTTTCTGGCAGGAAGATGGCATATCAACAGAGACATTGGCGTCTGTGTTTTAAAAACATTATCCTAAGACTCAAACCTTTGGCAACCAAGAGTTGTTTGTGGGCATGTTTTTGAGTCATTAATTCCATTTCTTCTAAAAGGTATTTCCCTTTGGTAGCATTTATTTGCATGCATCCTGTAGAAGATGCTGACAGCTTTAATGACAAAGATTGGCTTAATGTCTTCATTCACTGTCTGTTTTCATCCCCCCCCCCTCCCGCTGTTGGCATCTGGTTGGCTGCTAGTGGGGAAACAAGGTACTGGACTGGATGGGCCTTTTTTGCAGGGACAGCAGCAACTGTTACCCTGCACATGCCAGATCTCGGAAGCTAAGCAGGGTCAGGCTTGGTTAGTACTTGGATGGGAGACCGCCTGGGAGTACCGGGTGCTGTAGGCTTATACCATAGTCTTTCGAGACTGAAGGTTGTCAACCATGCAGTATGGGGGTGGCAGGTGAGGCGGAACCACCCCACTGAAATCCTCCGAAAAGTGCCACTGCTGAAGTTCTGGGTGTACAAACATTCACAACACAAGCACACCAGTCAGTGTTCAGGGTGTGTGGGTTGTGTTTGCACACTCACAGCTTCAGTAACAGTGGCACTTTTTGGGAGAACTCCAGTGGGGCAGTTCTGCCTTGCCTACCAGGACATGCAGTATGGGGGTATACTGCATGTCCCTATCTTTTTGAGGTTCTGAAATGCACTGGGGGGAGTATTTTTTTTAACCTCCATAGTTTGCTTTGCTTTAGTTTTCCTCCTTGCTTTTTCAATTTTTCCATGGGAAAAAAAACCATCCTTGGCACCTATTTTTATTCTGGTAGCCCCAATTTACACTGGTGCCTCTTAGCCCATTCATACGTATTGTGTGGCTGCATTTTGAAGTGTGACAAAAAGGAGGGCTTTTTGTCAAGTGTCTTTTTTTTCCTAGGTGATTCTTTTTTTGGTTAAATCCATTTGTAGTAGCGAGTCTTTCTTCCCATGAATAATGTAGGTGTCTCTTTATGGCAAAGTATAATCACAGAGGTATTTTTGATTTATTAGAAAAAGTTAAAGCCTGCCTAATGATAGTACTTTATCTGGTCATTTAAAATTAAAATATAAATCAAAGGTATCATTAAATATAATTTCACCTTACTGTATATTTCAGAATCCAGGGGATGTTATGTGCCAGTGTGTCTAATCTCTTAATTCAGCTAAAAAGTGACTTTTAATAAGTGACTTGATAAATAATTTAAAGCAAGTCTCTTTTATATCAGAATCATGCCAGGAGAAATGGATGCCCAACTAAAATGCAAAAATTATGTTTTCAAAGTTACCAGCATCTTGGTGGGGGAAAAAGTTGATAATAAGTTAGCCAACTCACAAGACTTTTCTAATTAGCTGAAAGATTTATACAGATACTAAACACTGGCTCTTTTATAGATTTTTTTCTTCCGTCTCACTCTGGTCCTACAATAATTTTTGCTCATTTGCTGTATACAAGAGAGCCTTTCTATGATTACAGATGTGACATTCCTGGAATTTGCTCAAGGATTCTTTGAAAGAAAGAAAGAAAATCCATATTTTTCATGCTCTTAGCTTGTCAGCTTTTAAAAGGCCAAGATTTCTCCTCTGCTATGTGGAGGGCTGGACTCAGAAATTCTGGAGTGACAATTACTGTTGCCCAGCCAGAAGCACCCCTGGGAGCAATGAGGGAATATAGTCAAATGACTTCTTGCATGTACAAGGGCCATAACCGCAGTGTTCTGTTCTGAGATGTATATGTAGAAGTGAGGAATCCTGCAATTAATACCATTTCTAGTTTAGTGCTTTTGCCGTTTGTGCAAGAGGTAAACAGTATGTGTGCTGCTTTATCCAATGAAGCTATGTTACTCTTTTTTAGAGTGCAGAAGTGCCTGGATACAAGGGGTGGGGGTCCCAGTCTTGCACTGTTGATCAATTATTGACTAAGTTCCCCACTTAGTATCCCTCCGATATCATGATCTCTCTATCTCAATGTATGTCTTCTGCCATTCCACCATGCATGATCCACCTATTGGAAGTAGCACCAGAAGTAACTGGCGATGATGTCATTACCAGATACTTCCAGATTGGAAGGCCAGATGCGACGCAACAAACGCCAGTAAGAGGCTCGGGGTGGACAAGAGGGCTTTTTTGAGCATGTGAAAAGTGCACACTGGAGCTCTGCCTGCCAAGCTGAGCCTCCTACTGCTTCTTGTCATGTTGCATTGCTGGTCTTGCTTCCAGGCAGCAGGGATCTGGGGGTCCCTTGCATACCGCTGGAGTATGCAAGGAGTATGCAAACCTGAAGTACCACCAGTGGTGCGAGTACCACTGGTTGAGAAACACTGGTCTAGGCTTTGGATGAATGTTCTTTGCACTAGTTTTGGGGGTGACATTTCTCCCTGTGCATGAAACAGTGAGGCTTATCTTATGTAGCTTGGACACTCTTTGACATTAAACAGGCTGACAGTGCAATCCTACACACCTTTACTCAGAAATAAGTTACATTCTGTTCAGTGAGTCTTACTTCCAGGAAAGCATGCATGGGATTGGATCTTAGGATCTTATAGCCTGACCTTACAGATGTTTACTTGGAGCTCATTGGGACTTCCAAGAAACTGGGCACAAAACACCCCCCTCCTGGAGTTGTTTTGCTTGGAGCTCACAGTAAGTGTGAACTGATCTCCAAACATCCTGATATGATGTGAAAAGATGTGAGGATTCTGTGACGTGTGATCTGGTATGTGTCTCTCTCATGTCATGACTTGATTCTGAAGTTATCAAGCACCAACCTTTTGCTATAAACCCATGTAGGGAAAACCTAGGTGAATTCACCTATTGTTTCTGTTGTGTACAGTGTCTACTGCATCTTCAATTAAAAATACCAGCATATACCACCATAGGCCCATAGAATTATGTATGTATTGCATTACAGTATATTAAAGGATGAATGAGACTACTTTTAGATTCATAGTTCTGTCCTGTAAAACACAGCACCGTCTCAACGTATGTGTCCCATTCCGGCTTACATGGTGTCTATTTTCTAGGTCAGTTTTATACATTTTACAGATGCAAGAAATGATAAAATATTTCATTGACTGCACCACTTACAGGTGGTGAGCCTGAACAGATGCAGTTTTACTTGGGAGTAAGCACCATTGAGCTCAGTGGGTCTTACTTCCTAGTAAACATGCATAAAATCAGGCTGTAAGGCTCCAGGCAAATTTACTTAGGCTGCAGTCCTAGCCACACTTACCTAGGAGTAAGCACCACTGAACTAGAGTGGGTAGACATGCCTGGCTTGGGTTCTAAGTCCCATTGAACTCAGGATACTTTACTCCTATAGTAAAGTAGGAGAAGATGGGGTTCTCAGAAGATGAGGTTATGTAGAGGATGTGGTAGTGATGCAGAAGATGGGGTTGTGTGTATCACAAGCATAAATAACACAAAGGGCTTGGACAGGACATCTGGACACTCTGTTTCTGACTATCATTGTGCTCTCTTAGAAAAAACAAAAGGAAAAGAGGGTGGGTGGATGGAAAATTCACCCTTAGAGTTTTCCCTTTAAGCCATTTCTGCCCAATGTTGCGTTAATGCAACAGGGATCAAATGTGTACACCTGTGGGCTGGGCAGTAATGGGTTTTAATATCCCACCGGCCGATTTGCAAGTCAATAAACTGAGTGCACTTGACTTAAAACCTGCAAACTTCCAAGTTCTATAAGCGATTGCTGTGGGCTCTGGCCACTAGGCGGTGCTGCTGCGTCGCTGCTCCATCCAAATCCCTGAAAGGTAAGTAAGAGAACTGACATTTTACCTTGTGAATGAAGGGGGAGGGTAAAAGGGGGGGGGAGAGCATCTTTTTTTTTTAAACCCAATCACCCAGAATTTCTGGCCAGGACGTTCAACCTCTCTGCATTTTTTTCCCCAAACGAAAAGGGTGCTAACCTGGCTAAGGTGCAGCCTATTGCATTTCTCCCATTGCAAGCCCAAGATTGCCTGGGGAGACCCCAAGAGTTTGCATGAGGACTTGGAAGTCTGAGTGGGGCTGGAGTACTTCCGAAGAGAGATGCTGCAGGAATCCTGAGTGCACAGAGCCATCCAGCAAAGGGGGGAGGGAGAGAGAGATGAACTCTTTTTCTGGCTAGCTTTGGTTTCCTCCTGGGGATTTCCTTAATCCAGCTGCATCTCTTGGTGGCAACTTTTCCTCCCAGGTGTTTCAACAGAAGTCTCCCTAGGAGCAAAGCCTTTGGAGAGGGACCTTCCCTTGCGACACCATTCTGCAAAGGGAGGGGGGATTGAGCCCTGCTGGGTTTTGTAGCTACCAAGGGAAGGCAAAGTAAGTTTCCTTCTACCTATGGATGATGCTTCATCAAGCTCACTGTGGCCAGACCGGCCAGCGCAGCTTCAGTGGTCCAAGGATTGCTGAGCTGAGCTAGGGAAATCTGCCCCCCCTTTCTTTCCTCCTCCTGGCGAGCTCCAGCCACCCAAGAAAACTGCTTTTCAGCCTCTAGCAAGAAGCTGCTTCTCTCCAGCCATCTAGGGATGTAAGCCAGGATTTTCTCTCAGGCTGGCTGCCTGAAACTTATTTTCTTGGATTGTTGTGAAGGAAGGTTGCAAGCATGGAGCATCAGGACTTGTGAGCTGTCTGCGGTGTGGTTGGAGGTAAGATGCATGGCTTGTGTGTGTGTTTTCATGGACCCTAACTGCATATGACTCTTTTCTCGTTAAAGCTTGTTAAACTCTCCTACAAGCAGAGGGCTTGATAGAAGATATGGAATGGGCTAGTTCTGCCCCCCCAAACCTGTTTGCAATTTTGTTCGTGGCAGAATCAGATCTAGGCAGCTGGGAGCCCAGAGGAGAATGGGAGAGCCCCTGAGCATGTGCAGAGTGCTTTCCCCCAACTACTGAGTAATAATGACTTGCTCTCTCACCTATGATTAGTGGTTGTGGTTTCAAAGCAGACAGGAGCCTTGGCAACTTTCTGGGGCATTAACAACTGCACCCCTTAAAACTTTGTTATTGGGAAGTGCGTTGAATGTTGAAGTATCAAACATTGGGCACATTTGAGGTTCTGTTTTGTTTGTCAGTTTTATCATGTGGAGGCTAAAATGTGTTGGGTGTTAAATGTTGCCAACTTTTCCTGGGTAGTGCTCCTGTGCCTTTTGTTAACTGCATGACAAGCAGATGTTCAGCTGGAGGACCTTTTCCCATGTGCATGTTAGGGTAAGTTTTCCCCTGCTGAATTTATGTTTGCTGTTCAGCTGATGAAAGCACAGGAAAAGAAAAGCCAGAAGAGAAAAATTGGCAACCCTAGTCAGGGTGCATGTTCATTGATCTGCTGGATAAGCCCTGGACAACACCATTTTTTTATTTTAAGTAGGGCATCTTTTTTTTCTATAAGCTTGACCCTCTTTTCCTCGGATCAGTTCCTTTGCGCTCTTTCTACCTCTGTCCATTATGTCTGATTAAAAGCCAGGGGACTTCTTTAGCTATGCCATTTCTGTCCTGTACAACCTCAGGCACATGTTTAATAATATTTATTGCAAGCCTGGTTGTTTCTGTAGCTTCACAACAACATTCTTTTAAAAAAAAATTGTTTAGTTTTTCCCCAAATTTTGATCCAATTCAGATTTCCTGTGCCTGAACCTTCCTAAAGGATCCATCTACAGGGGCAAGAGAGTTAATGTGTTGAGGGTACTGCTTTAGATAAGTGAGTGTGACTAGGTAAATTCCTGGTATTTTTCATGCAGATTCACCAAGATTAGCCCTTATAATTTCTGGCATCTCACCCCCTCAGCGGATTTGCTTATTCCATCAGACATTTGAGAGAAGTATATTTCTTCTCCAGATCAAAAGGTATCTCTTGCATCCAAAAGATTTAATTTCAGTGCTTGGATTCCAGGTTTGTTTACGAGCTAGGATCCTCACAGATCCATTGGGTTTCAATGGACTTACTGTAGACAAACTACAGAAAACTACCTTAGAGTCTACTAATCTGGGTCCATTCTGCTACTACTTTTTCAGACTAGGGTTCATGTGTATGTGCTTGTCCAAAGAGGACTTAAGTAAACCGGTCATTAGAACTGTCGATGAATCACTTGCCCAGGGGATGGCAGGCTAGTGAGAGAACACTGATTTCTGCCCTTCAATAACTCCTTTGATTAGGAGTCTGGCCTGGCTGCAAATGCTGAGGTTTGAAGAGAGACCACTTCCAACTTTTGCTCCTAGTCTCTTGGGGAGGCAGAAGGGAGCATGGTGTCTGCAGAGAAAGATTCCTTTGGTCAAGTTTGTCTGTCCCCCTTCTCTTCTTTCCTGCTTTTGAACAACTCTTTTATATTTTTGATTGACATAAAAGCTAAACAAAGGAGCTGGCTGCTTATGTTTCCTGGTATGTTTTATTGCCTGAAGTGTCAGACTTGGATTGCAAAGGCCAAGATTCAAACCTTGCTTAGGCATGAAAGCGCTCTGAGTGATCTTGGGTGGCCAATGAGTTGCTATCTCCAGCCCCCTACCTCATAAATGTGAAGGGAGGAAAAGGGTGTGTGTGTGTGACTGGCAAAATGCCAAGGTAAAAATAAAATCTATATTTTCCATACTGTGATGTATATATCTGATAAACCATGGCAGGGGGCTTGGTGTGTGTTGACAGTGAGTTTGCATGACAAGTGTATTATAAGTGTAATTAACCAGAAAGATCTAGTGTTCGTACCGTACCTAATATTTGTTAGATGGCAAGCCCCTGATCAAGGGCAGCCTTTGGAGCTGTAGGGCCCAATAGGAAACCTTTATTTTGTAGGGCTGCAGGTTCACAGTCCACTTCGAAATAGAAACAAACACTACTGACTTTTTTTAAGAATTGAGAAGAAAATTAAAATCACTGCTGTTCTCTATAAAATTTGCAGTGTGGTGTTGGGTGTATTTGACAGGACGAGAGTAGATTACCCTAGGTCAGGGCCCAATAGGGAACAATTGGTCCAATTGGCTTAAAGCTGGTCCTGCCTCTGAGTCAAATCCTCCTCTTCTCAGCTGTGTACTTGATAGCAACCTTAGGCAGCCCTGTGTTACCATGATAATAATCCACTGCTAGGATTGTTTTGGAGATCCACTTCATTCGCTCAATGTGCTTCATAAATACCAGGTGGCATTACTAAAACGTAACCCTCTCCATAGTGATGAGAAGCTACAAATCTGCAGAAAATCTCTGTACACCAATAGTCACTTATCATTACCGTTTCTGCAAATTGCTTTGTGTGGCTTATATCTGAACTCTTTAGCAGTGCGCAAGCTGTTCCTGTTTTAATTGTTTGATATCCATGTGGCTTGGATTCAAGTCGCTAGAAGTATATTGGGCTGTATGAATTTGACATTTGGTTCTTGCTGTTCCTTTCTCTCAGAGCACCTAATAATAATAAAATTTAACATTTGTGTAGTGATTTTCCAATTCTCTCCTAGGTGGTGCCACATCTCTTTTTTCCCCATCAAATTCCTTCTCAAAACCTACCTTTTCTAAGCAGTTGGTTGAACTCCTTATCCCCAATTCCGAAGTACATCTGAAGCTTAAGTACATGTAATGATATGCTGCTCTGATTCAGCTGTCCCCATCCTGGTCTAAATATAAGCTCTTTGGGGACAGGGATCTGCTTTCGCCTATGTTAGTCTGTAAAGTGCAAAGTATATTGATGGCACTCTACTGTCTCCATCCTGGTCTAAATGTAAGCTCTTTGGGGACAGGGATCTATCTGCTTTTGCTTATGTTAGACTGTAAAGTGCAAAGCATATTGATGGCACTCTACTGTCTCCATCCTGGTCTAAATGTAAGCTCTTTGGGGACAGGGATCTATCTGCTTTTGCTTATGTTAGACTGTAAAGTGCAAAGCATATTGATGGCATTCTATCAATAGCTTCAAGTGGCATAGCTAAGGCATCTGCTACCTAAGATCAAAGAAGATTTTGTAACTCGCCCATGACGCAATCAAATTTAAGTAAATAATAAGTGTGCCCCCTATTGGTTAGAGAGCTGATTCATATTTGTTCCATGTTGAATCCAAATAACGGTTCTTGGAACAATCAGAATTAAAGAAATCCACTCTTTGTTCCATAAGGCAGTTGTGTTTTCATTTTTTGGTTAATTGGCCATGACTCTTGATGAAATACAGATATTCCAATGTAGTTCATTGCATTGCATTCTGCTTTAAATCACCTTTCCAATGGTATATAACATGATGGTATTATTTGTACATACCAAGGTTTTCACAATTTTGGCCACTAGTGTCAAGCTTGGCTTGTTGTCACCCCAAAGCTTGTTGCCTGGTGTAATTGCCACCCTTTTATCAGCTATGCCACCCAGCTATGCCACTGATCAGTATTATGTTTTGCTCTCGCTCTCTTTCTTGGAATTTCATGTTGTGATATCCAGAGATCTGCCCCTTTGGAAGCCAAATGGGGATACCTTTGCCGTGTTGGAGGTACATGAGGCAAAATGGGGGAATTCACAGCAGTTGACTCTAAATTTCATATAACAGCCGTGTAGCCAATTCCATATTTGGGGGTTTAGTTTCAACACTGCATTTATAATGTATAGGGTTTTCCTGCAACAAAATAAACTTAGGCTTTGAGCAATTTCTCTGAAGTTAAGTTTAAGAACGCAGAGTGATGCTGTATCATTAACGTAAGTTAAATTGTCTTTTAGGAGCAGGAATGGAAAATTAAGCTTGGTTATCTTGTCTATTCCCCTCTTGAGCAAGTGTAGGGATTTGAACAGATTTGGGCAACAGTGTGTGTGAGTGGGGGGAAAAGACATCCCTTGTTTTTCCTTTTGGTTTGGAGAGGAAGGCTTCGGTGAATAGCTCTGAAACCTAGTGAGGGGATGCAAGCTAGTGGTTCTACCTCAAACTTTTTCAGCTAGCGGCTCTGTTGATCTACTGGGTCATTGGTCACAGTTCCTTATTAGGGTGACAATCCTATACATTTTCATTTATACTGTCCAGTAATTTGGAGCTCTCTTTGGCAGCATCCAGACATCCACTGAAGATATTTTCTTCCTGGTATTCACTGGGATTTATGCTTGGTTCCAACCAGTTTAGTTTTTCTGGGCTAATTTGCAGTCACCGGGGTGGGGGGGTGGAGGAGGAGATTGAGGAGAACTGATCCATATCAGGATTAAAGGGGGGGGGGCAGTGGCATCATTAGGTGGGTTCAGGCCATATCAGGTGGGTAACATCAAAACCTCCAGAGGTCAGGTCTACCCATTGGACCTGGCTGCACCATCAAACTTTCCCCCATAGACCCAGGTCTACCTTTCTCCAGAGCCAAAGTCTACCGGGCTTGCTGAGGCAGAGCTTGGCCTCCCTTGCTGGTAGACCTAGCTTCCTGATCGCCCTCACCTCCATCTTTTGCTGTCCAGGGTGGGAGATGGCTGGCTGTGCAGATTGGGCATACCCGGAGCTCAGGGGGCAGATGTAGTCGGAGGGGGTGACACCTTATTGGTTCCATACTGTATTATAATACCACGTTGGCTATCGGAACAATCAGTCTCATAGGTCAGTTTTGGCGGTCCATGGGGGCGACACCATGAGTTACCACATTGGGTGACGACAACCCTAGTGATGCCACTGGTGGGGGGGGGGAATGGGCATATTTTGACCCTTGGCCCTGCTGTTGTCCTGTTCTGGGTCACAATCCCTGCCATTGTGAGGTAGGTGTGTGGGGGTGGGGATCAAGACTGCAGCAGAAACAAAAAGCTAAAGCCCTTCATTCCATGATTCTGATCCCCCCGCATCATAGCAGTCATTTTGTCTAGAAAGATTAAACCTGTTGGACTCAAGTACATTATTATGATACAGTCTAGTTCAGGGGTGCTCACACTTTTTTGGCTCGAGAGCTACTTTGAAACCCAGCAAGGCCCGGAGATCTACCAGGGGGGAAGGAAGCGTCTGACAGACACCCCCTTTAAGGTATGGAGCCCCTGCTGGAGTCTAGTCAGTTTCGTCAGTTTTGTTGCTGCATGCCTGAAGAGCAGCTAAAGTGTCAGTTTCAGTTTAGTGTCAGCTAAATATGTCAGTTTTGTCTAGTCACTAGACGAAACTGGCATATTAACAGTTTGGAGAGACAGGGCTCCGCGATCGACTCATTTTGCCTTGCGATCTACCGGTAGATCGCGATCCACCTATTGAGCACCCCTGGTCTAGTTCTTGGTTCTTGATTTGGTGATTTTTTAAAATTGGATTTGCTGCTTTTTTTTTTTTTAGGTTTTATGTTTTGTTGGTGTCAAGGTTTCTGTGTTTTAATTTGTTGTGAGTCACCTTTATAAATCATGAATGAGAGGTGGGATATAAATATGTTGAATGAATCCATTCCCAGATTAGAGGTGTTTTGTTTTTTCCCCTTCTCTGAAATAGAGTAAACTCTTGCCAGAAAGCTGCCTCTCTGAAGACTTCAGTTGGAAATTACTTTCAGGCCTACATCCAGATGGGAACTCTAGATCAGAAAGTGCCCAGATCCTGTGTAGCCTCTTGGTTCAGAACTTAAATGGAGCAGTGATTTATATTGCAATATGTGGGGGAAAGTGTTCATCTCTTCTTTCCCAGCACTACGGTCCAATTTGAGACTTTGCAAGCGAACAACCCAGAATCAAGAAACCAATCATTTTAAAATTCTTTAATTTGAAACCTGAGAAGTATAACAATTTCACACTTTCACTGACCACTTACATGGACTGATCACTCAGGACTGTCTTTCTTGATTAAACCAAGAACCTGGAAAGTAAACTCCAGAGTTTCAGAGTTGGGATAACAGTCTGTGGCATGACTCCAGACTAAAAACTCCACTCAGGGATGATACTGAACTTTTCATACAAGGAAATCCAGCCCACAACAGCCTGGGTTGCATTCATATTGACAGCATGGTGTTTCTTACCTCTATACTCATAGAGTAGGGGTGTCCAAACTTTTTGGCAGGAGGGCCACTTCATCTCTCTGATACTGTATTGGGGGCTGGGAAAAATTAATTTACATTTCAAATTTGAATAAATTTACATAAATGAATATATTAGAGATGGAACTTATATGAATGAATGTAGGCCTTGCAATAGCTCATGGCCTATAAAAGGCCTTGCACAAAGCAAGGCTAGCCTTTCCTCTGCTGCCACAGCTCAAACGAGAGGTCAAACAGTTGGCCATCACACTGAGAGCAGTTGCATCAGGCCAGCATGGGCTTCAGCAAGTCTCTGGAGGGCCAGAAGCTCATTGGAGACTGGGGACTCACTGAGGGCCAGATTGGGAGTCCTCAAGGGCTGAAAGTGGCCCCAGGGCCGGGGTTTGGGCACCCCTGTAATAGAGATAGAAAGAAACAAAACACTTATTGTGTTCTCCATCTCTCCAATAGCTAGACCTGACCCAGCTGCACATAGTAAAATGTAGAGTTCATTATAATGTGTAGTAGAGTTATTGTAACAGAACTGACTTTGTTTGCAGTGATAATTCCTTGCATCTTTCTGTATCAATAAAATAAATTGCAGGTTTCACCTCTGTCCTTGGTTGACTACGGTTGGTATTCTGGGTTGGTAGCTTTCAACTCTTGGGTTGAACACTGTGAGTGATGTAACTAGGTCCACATGACCTCTTAAGTAATTTATGGGTTCAACCACCCACATTAAGTTGCAGTATACGAGATGTTGCATGAAAACCAAGTTCTGTGTCCTGCTTGTGGGTTTCCTGAAGGAATCTGGTTGGTCCCTATTGAAAAGAAGATGCTGGCCTAGATGAGCCATTGGTTTGATCCAATGGAGTTATTCTTGGTTATTTGAAGCAATGGGAACTTAGTTGTGCCGCATGGTGGATGTTTCTGTGGGAGGTTAAGCAGAGTCAGCCCACTCACAAAACCAACTGAGCAACCTCAGGCAGCAGATTGATAAGGAATGTCTGTATCTGTCAATTTACTTGTGCCCACTCCACTTCTCTCCCCCTCCCCCACTCCCTGGATTGGTGCAGAAGAGGAAGTGGGTGGTGGATCAGAGCAGTGATTTTCAAACAGTGTGCTGTGGCGCATTGGCTTGCTGTGAAGGGTACACAAAGTGTGGCACTTGCATTTGGGGGAGGGTCATTTATTAGTAGGGCAGTTGGGGGATGTGAGCCCCCCATAGGCAGTGTGGCGTGCCTTGTCAATCATAAAGATCTGATGGTGTGCCTTGGCAATTTTAGCACCTAGTCAGTGTGCCATTATATGAAAGGTTGAAAATTGCTGGGCTGGAGTGTAGGAGACCCTCTCCTCTACACTTCCTCTTTAATTCCACCCCCTCTTCATTTTCCAATACAGGGAGTAGGTATGCATCAACAGATAACGAGGGAAGCATTTGGCACTACCACCTCAGGAGCTAGGAGGTCTTGGGTCAGCCCTGGAATTATACATCTAATGCAATTTATGCTAATCATCATAGGATGCAAATAGCCATTTTAAGCTTATTATACAAAGTTATATGGATCAGACCCTAATCCAGCTAGGCTGGTCCTGTCTATCTCAACTGGCATTGTCTTTTCAGGGTGTATGTATAACAGAAGATACCTGGGAATTTCTGCATGCAAAAAAATGTGCTCTTTTACTGAACTCTGGTCCTGTGATATTGCTTGCAGCTAGCTCAATTTTTGCAGGCAGCAGAGGTGTCTGTTCAGTGAGGTGGCTAAGAATACAAGGATGACAGCTTGCGCTTTTTTTTTGGTTAATAGTAGAACAGACTAGTCTCTTATGTTTTCGTGTAATAAATCTCTGTGTGTGTTTTCAAAAAGAAGCCCAACAGCTGGTGCGTTGGGACTCACATTAACTTGGCTTGCTTTGGGGGATGGGTGAGGAAAGACTGTACAGTCCTGGGAAAGATCACAGATCAACACTGGAAGGCTGGAGCAGTCTTTTCATTGACATGCAGGAGCAACTGCTGACCAGGCTGCCTTTCCAACTGGGTGCTGTTCTGTGAACTTACAAAGCTTTCTTAACTTGCTAGGAAAAATATGTATGTAATAAGAATCTGAGTTTTCTGCATTGCACTGAGATTACCAGGTTAGACACATAACAGCTGCACAGGCCAGGTGAAAACATGTCCTCTGAACAGGGCTATTGTAAGGGATAAACTCACCACCAAAACGGGAACTGTTCAAGCATAGATGGAAATGGTCACCTATGGCCTGACTGTGTAATGCTCAGAGGATCTGTTTTCAGCCCACATGGGGGAAAGTGCAAAGGAGATCTATGGTCAGGGCCAGTCCAAGCTGCTTTGTGGCCTGAGGGAAAAACTAATTCTTTGTCTCCACTCTGTACCTTGCTTGTGTGCAGTGGTGGAGCGATCCCAGTGCTTTCCCACTGGTAACACCAATTCCATACAAGAGCTGTGGAAAGGGTCTGCAATTATAAAGAGCTGGGAATAAGTCCTGTTGAACTTGGTGATACTTACTGCACAGAGTTGGACTGTCTGTGGCCGACTTGTTTGGGGAAAAGGATTTACAGAGTTGGCCTAAGACCTCCTGCAGCCTTGGAGGACCACGTGCCACCCCCGCCTACCCGGTGGTATGCCATTCTTTGCTTTTACAACTTCCAGGATTGGAAAAAGGAAGAGAAGAACAGAGCAGAAGAGACCTGTGGAGGACACTCTAGCCTACCTCTCATCTCTCCTCTAAATGTCCTCTGCTGTGTCTCCTCCTCCTTTTTCAGTTCAGAGAGTGGAAGGAGGAGCAGTGGAGGTGAGGTAGGTGCCCCCTGGCAATCTGCTACCTGAAGCAGCTGTCACCATTGGCCTCATGAATGGGCTGATCCTGGGAAGCGAGATAGAATATGGGGGGTGGGGATATGCATTTGTCTGGATAATGTCTTCATTCATTGGGACCATTTTCTTACACCTTAGACCAGGGGTGTCCACAGTTTTTGGCAGGAGGGCCACATCAGCTCTCTGACACTGTATCAGTGTGTATCAGGCAAAATCAGATTTTGCATTGTCAAATTTCGTGCGGCAATGATGTTAACTATGCTGTAACCACCAAAAATGAGACTGTTAAAAATGGCAATCCTTTTAATGGGATATTTTGAAAAAGGAGCATTTGAAATGTTCTGTGATCAAGCTTATTGTGGGGTGTTCAGTCCACTGCAAGACATTCAGTCTTGCTGCAAAACCGTAGCAAAAAGTGTATGCATTTACTAAGCTTGTGTTCATTGGGTTTTTTAAAATAGGGACTTCATGCTGCTTTTTTGAGGTGCTTCAAATGAGTTGCATTCAATTACAAAATTCAAAAACTTCCATTAGAATAAACTGAGCTAATTGTTTTGATTGAAGTAAATTTGGTTAATGAGCATCAGTTCCATAAACAGAAAGTTTAATTATAAAAGGTATTTTGCTAAAGACCCTGAGACTCTTCAACTCATTGTGTCACTGGAGTACACAGATTCTGTGTTTTTAATTGTGTGGCAATGAGAATTTTAACATCATGGCCATATGCTGCATATGAACAACTCCCATCCCATCAAGCGAGTATATGATGCCAAAAGTACCAGTTAAAAGATTAAGAAGACCAAAGAAAAGATGGCTTAGTATAATTGAGGGTGCTGCTATGTTTCAGTGGGAACTTCTTTTATAACCTGGCAGTTCATAATACGTGCAGAGAAAAAGAGAATTTTGACTAGTGAAGCTTTTTCACCCCTTTACTGTTGTCTTTAACAACTTTAAAGGCTGTTGTCACACTTTAAGGATCAGGTCTGCAACTTGGGGGTTCCTTGTGGTTGCAGAGATGGCAGCCATAGCTTGGAGTGGCTTTCAAATGATGGGGAGTGTGTGTGTTTGTGTGTGGGGAAGTGGAGCATTAGATGTTTTGTTAATGCGTAAGGGCAGCAAGGTTTGGTGTTGGGATTGTGAATATAGTCAAGGTAGTAATATAGCTCTAATAGTTTTTCCATGTGCTTAGAGCTGTCTACTTGGATCTATATGAAATTCGCTAGAAGCCCATTGTCCCTGTTGGAAACATCAGGGAAGAACATTAACAGCTACCTTCTACTGAGTTGGACATTGGTTCATCTAGCCTGTGTTGACTATTACTCTGATTGCAACAGCTTTCCAAGGCCCCAAGCCTCAATGTGTTTTCCATCTTAAGAACTTAAGAGCCCTGCTGAATCAAACCAAAAACCCACCTAGTCCAGCTTCCTGTACCTCACAGTGGCCCACCAGATGCCTCCAGAAGTACACAAGTCCACAAGAGACCTGCATCCTGATGCCACTTCCTTGCACCGGACGTTCTGAGGTAGCCTACTTCTAAAACTAGGAGTTTACACATACCCATCACAGCTTGTAACCTGTGATGGACCTTTTCTCCAGAAACTTGTCCAATTCCCTTTAAAAGGCACCTAGGCCAGATGCCATCACAACATCCTGTGGCAAGGAGTTCCACAGGTTAATGACACACTGGGTAAAGAAATATTTTCTTTTGTCTGTCCTAACTCTCCCAACACACAGTTTTCGTGGATATTCCCCTGTTCTGGTGTACTTCTGCTACTTGAGTCTCAAGCTGCATCTGACAAGGATTGAACATAGAATCTTCTGAATGTGTCCTAGTGCCATTCTGTGGCTGCTCCCAGCAGATTAGATATATGGGAAAAAATGGAATCTTGCTACTGACATTGGTAAATGATTAGCACTCCTTTCCCCCCCCTTCAAATTTTAAATGAAAGCTTAGGGTAGAAATAGCTATGATGGTAAATGCAGTGGTCACCCTCTTTCCTGGAATGGGTAATTGTGAACATGTGTGGTGTGCTGTCTTTGCACTGTGGGTTTCACCACCACTCCATATGTTTGGTTGCTGCTGGATAAGAAGAGTTGGGGAAATGTATGAGGTGCCCACATTATATCATACACTCCCATAATTATGCTTTGTGGGGTAGAGGAGGAAGAACTTGACACAATGTTTAATTAAACTGGAGTGCCCCCTAAAGCCATGATACGATGAGGCACCGAGGCAAACACCGTGCTTAGCTGTGGTTTTGTTGCTCTGTGGATTTTTAGGTTCCTTAACTGCAGTAAACTGACAGTGAAATCTGTTGCATCCAATAAATTAATCTCCATCACATTATAATGTGTAGCCTTAATTACAGGTACGTGTCACTGTTGCTAAGCATCAACCCACAGTATTTGTTAATGCTATTACAACAGATATACTTAAGTGTCAAGCCTGCTGGAGGGGAAACAGGAATGCAGGCATCAACATTTTAAATCGAGCCCTTCTGCTAGGAGATGCTTCAAGATCCTGCGATTTGTACAATGTATTTATGGGGAACCAATCATTAAATGACAATGAAATGTTGAGCATTTAAAACAGGAAAGAGAAAGGAATAAATTAGATTGAATTATCCAAGTACATTTTTACTGGTATTGGGATACAATTCTATGCACGCTTTCCTGTGAGAAAGCCTCATTGAATGCAGTTGAACTTACTTCTGAGTAGACATGCCTAGGATTGTGCTTTTAATTGCATTCTGAGAGATTTTTTTCATGTCTGGAATTTTTTTGAGGGAAATAGATACCTGAACTTTGATTTTTGTGAAAATCTGCACAGATATGTCCTTGGTGGTGGGTAGGGACATACTCTCCATTTGAACACTCCATCCCCTGTTTCAGGAGATGACTTGGGAAGTCTCTAGAACATATTTCTTCAGATGTTGGGCTTGGTGATGTGTAGTAGATGGACTGCTTCTTGATCATGAGGTTCACTGAGTGACCTGGTCATGATCTTTGAATCTAACTTACCTGGCATGGCTGTTTTAAACATAACACGATGAGAAAAAAGCCTCAGAAGTCTGCTGAGTTTCTTAGAAGAAGGGCAGGATGCAATCGTGATAAACGAACAACCCAGACCAGCCCTTGTACTCTTTGAACCGGAAGCTCTTCTCTTTAGCCATGGCCACTTCTACTGAATTCTTAGTGTCCTGTAGTGCAGCACTTCTCAAACTGTGGGTCAGGACCCAATAGGTGGGTTGCAAACCAATTTCAGGTGGTTCAGGTAGTACCTAGCTCAGCTGCCATTGGAAATACAGAGCTGAAAATAAAAACATAAGAACAGCCCCCCTGGATCAGGCCATAGGCCCATCTAGTCCAGCTTCCTGTATCTCACAGCAGCCCACCAAATGCCCCAGGGAGCACACCAGATAATGAGACCTGCAAGGCTTCCTGGGAATTGTAGTTAAGAACATAAGAACAGCCCCACTGGATCAGGCCACAGGCCCCTCTAGTCCAGCTTCCTGTATCACACAGCGGCCCACCAAATGCCCCAGGGAGCACACCAGATAACAAGAGACCTCATCCTGGTGCTCTCCCTTGCACTGGCATTCTGACATAACCCATTTCTAAAATCAGGAGGTTGCGCATACACATCATGGCTTGTAACTCGTAATGGATTTTTCCACCAGAAACTTGTCCAATCCCCTTTTAAAGGCGTCCAGGCCAGATGCCATCACCACATCCTGTGGCAAGGAGTTCCACAGACCAACCACACGCTGAGTAAAGAGATTTTCTCTTGTCTGTTCTAACTCTCCCAACACTCAATTTTAGTGGATGAACCCTGGTTCTGGTGTTACGTGAGAGTGTAAAGAGCATCTCTCTATCCGCTCTGTCCACCCCCTGCATAATTTTGTATGTCTCAATCATGTCCCCCAAATGTCCCCAAATCATGTCCCCAAATACAGGGTGCAGAGCTGCTGGGCAGGGTGGGATTCTGGTGTAAGAGAGGCCTTGTGCTTTGCCCTGAATAGGTGGGAAGACAGGCTGCTGGAAGGGGGGGGGAGAGCCGTGTGGTTGCAGAAGGATCCGGGTCTGCATTCTGCTTTCACTTCTGAGATGGAATGTTTTAATTCCAAGCTAAATTGATGATGTCACATGTACCATGACATCACTTCCAGGTCCTGACCGATCGTCATTCTAAAAAGCAGCTCTTGGGGCTAAAAAATTTGAGAACCACTGCTGTAATCCATCAGAGAGCCACAATTCCCAAGATGCTTCAAAGGAACTATATCAGTTAAGCCACTTTGGAACCTGTTAGGGTAGGCATAACCCTTGAGGCATAAATTCGAGGCAAAATCCAGAGCCGGAGTTCCTGAGGCAGTTCATGGCTGAACACAGTCACGTTCTGGCAACTCCTGCGATGCTGCTGGAACCAACCGTATTGGCTTTCCATTGGACCATTTCAGCGACGTGGAGGGGGGGATTTGCTGCATGGGTAACAGTCCATACCTACTTTACCCAGGCTTCGCGCACTAGAGAGGGCACTCTGTTCCAGAACCACTATTCAGAGCGCGATACCATAGTCTTCCGAGACTGAAGGATGCCAACATGAGGTTAGGCATGCTGGACTTGAGGCAAACTTGGTGTGTGCTTTGGAATCTGTGGTTGGCAATGTAGATTATAAATGACTGTTGCAAATTTCTCAATCCAGAAGTTTCTCTTTTGTGAGGATGAACTATTCTATGGAAATGTCAGACAAAAGTTCCCTTGTATCTTTCTCCTCATGTCCCATCTTCCTGAGTACACTTCTGTACTGCAGCGAGTCGTGGACTCTTCACTCACAACAGGAGAGGAAACTGAGCGCTTTCCACGTGTGCTGCCTCCGACGCATCCTTGGCATCACCTGGCAGGACAAAGTTCCTAACAACACAGTCCTGGAACGTGCTGGAATCCCTAGCATGTATGCACTGCTGAAACAGAGACGCCTGCGTTGGCTCGGTCATGTCGTGAGAATGGATGATGGCCGGATCCCAAAGGATCTCCTCTATGGAGAACTTGTGCAAGGAAAGCGCCCTACAGGTAGACCATAGCTGTGATACAAGGACATCTGCAAGAGGGATCTGAAGGCCTTAGGAGTGGACCTCAACAGGTGGGAAACCCTGGCCTCTGAGCGGCTTGCTTGGAGGCAGGCTGTGCAGCATGGCCTTTCCCAGTTTGAAGAGACACTTGGCCAACAGTCTGAGGCAAAGAGGCAAAGAAGGAAGGCCCATAGCCAGAGAGACAGACCAGGGACAGACTGCACTTGCTCCCGGCGTGGAAGGGATTGTCACTCCCGAATCGGCCTTTTCAGCCACATTAGATGCTGTTCCAGAACCACCTTTCAGAGCGCGATACCATAGTCTTTCGAGACTGAAGGTTGCCAACAGAACAGAGATGTCCCATCTTGTTCATAGTTGCTAATATTTAAAGAGAAGCCGTTATCAGATAAAAGACAATTTTTTCCCTAGCAATGTTGATCTGGATAAAGTTATCGTTTTATTAGGGAGTAATTATATGAGCCTTTAATTGCCCTGTCATGTCTAATATTTCTGCGAATTACAAGATACTGCTAGGGAAGGGTGTGTGTGTGTGTGTGTGTGTGTGTGTGTGTGTGTGCAGATGCCTATTCTGAAACCTATAAAGGGAGAAGTTTTGGACACTAATTTCACTCCCTTATTCTATGACTTAGAGCAGTGGTTCTTAAACCTTTTAAAGGCCCTAGAATAGGGGTGTCAAACATAAGGCCCATGGGCTAGGTGCGCCCCAGAGGCTCTTTATCCGCCCCGCAGAGCTGTCCTTTCAGCAACACTGCTTCTGCTGAGGTATTAGTTTACAGAGCACCTCTCAGCTGTGGAACTCCTTGCCATAGGATCTGGCCGAGATGCCTTTAAAAGGGGATTGGACAGATTGATGGAGTTAAAGTCCATCACAAGTTACAAGCCATGATGTGTATGTGCAACCTCCTGATTTTAGAAGTGGTTTACCTCAGAATGCCAGATACAAGGGAGAGCACCAGGATGCTGGTCTCTTGTTGCCTTGTGTGCTCCCTGAAGCATTTGGTGGGCCACTGTGAGATACAGGAAGCTGGACTATATGGGCCTATGGCCAGAGCCAGTGGGGATGTTCTTATGCTGCTGTGGCAGATGTGGTGCTGCTGAAAGGGCAGCCTGTGTGATAATCATTGTGATATGATCAAAATTTGCACATTTTCTCTTCTGTCATTTACAGCTAATGAATTTCTTGTGAAAACAAAGTGCTTATTTCTGGCCATCATTTGCTTAATGATATCACTTCCTGCTTCATGATGTCACCTTTGGCCCTTAGCAGGCACCATGAGTACTGCTTGGCTCACTAGGTAAAATGATTTTTTCACCCTTGCCCTAGAGGCTGCTGATTATAAATTTATAAATGATAAACCCTGCCTGATTTATAAATGTTGAGGGATATGGCTATAATAGTGTTTTGGCAGCAGCGCCTCCCCAAAGTAGCAGCTTGTTTAACCCTTGATGCACATGGCTCATTTGTCAGTTTTGCGAAACACCAAAAATTGGGCCCTGGCTCACTGGTGGATCCCGGACCCACGGTTTGAGAACAGCTGACACATACCATTTTTTGCAGCACCCAAAGTATGTAACCTTCATACTCCAGCATGAATATGAAAACTTCCATGCAGACTCTCTATATCAGAAATCTTTGTTTATGCTCTTGTTTAACTAGTATGCAGGTGAATATTTGAACCCTATATGCATTATTGCACTAATGTTCTGTACTAAGCATGTGATGCGGTCTAATTAAATCGATGTTTCGAGCATCAAACAATCTTTAGTTTCTGTTTCTGTGTCATTGAGAACATGTTTGCTCAGCAGTAAATCCCATTGAGTTCAGTGGTAATTGCTTCCAGGTAAGTGTGCATAATGTGCACTGAATGTGCCTAACAGTGTAAGTCTGTGCATAGCTACCTGGAAGTAAACCCCACAGAGTTCAGGTGTGTATAGGATTGTAGCCTAAGTGACTGAAGAAAGGCTTCACTTTGTAGCTGACTGTGTTGAACCTGCTGTTGTATCTACTAGCTAAGGGGTGGCCACCCTTTCCACTTTAGGGCTCCTGGACCTTTAACAATTGTGTAGAAGAGGGAATTTCAGCAGGTGCAGCTTGTCATTTCACAGATGACAAGCAGCATCTGCTGAAATTTCTGCCTCTGCAATTGTTAAAGGTCCAGGAGCTCTAAAGTTGAAAGGTTGGCCACCCCTGTACTAGCTTACACATATGATGTATGTTACTTAATAGAATACTGAGTTGGGCTTGTGTGCTTTGGGTTGCTTGTAAGATTTCCTGCAAATATCTTTCAATGTATACTTACCTGAGAGTAAGATTTTAATTTCTGGGACGTTCTTTTATGTCTCACACAACACCAGAACGAGGGGACATCCATGAAAATTGAGTGCCGGGAGAGTTGGAATAGACAAAGACAAAACTAGACAAAACAATAGACAAAACTACTTCTTTACCCAGTGTGTAATTTGTGGAATTCTCTGCCACATGATGTGGTGATGGTGTCTGTCCTGGATGCCTGGATGTCCTGGAATTAGAGGACAGGTCCTCTCGTGGATTGAGAACTGGTTGGAGGCCAGGAAGCAGAGAGTGGGTATCAACGGGCAATTTTCACAATGGAGAGAGGTGAAAAGTGGTGTGCCCCAAGGATCAGTCCTGGGACCGGTGCTTTTCAACCTCTTCATAAATGACCTGGAGACAGGGTTGAGCAGTGAAGTGGCTAAGTTTGCAGACGACACCAAGCTTTTCCGAGTGGTAAAGACCAGAAGTGATTGTAAGGAGCTCCAGAAGGATCTCTCCAGACTGGCAGAATGGGCAGCAAAATGGCAGATGCGCTTCAATGTCAGTAAGTGTAAAGTCATGCACATTGGGGCAAAAAATCAAAACTTTAGATATAGGCTGATGGGTTCTGAGCTGTCTGTGACAGATCAGGAGAGAGATCTTGGGGTGGTGGTGGACAGGTCGATGAAAGTGTCGACCCAATGTGCGGCAGCAGTGAAGAAGGCCAATTCTATGCTTGGGATCATTAGGAAGGGTATTGAGAACAAAACGGCTAGTATTATAATGCCATTGTACAAATCTATGGTAAGGCCACACCTGGAGTATTGTGTCCAGTTCTGGTCGCCGCATCTCAAAAAAGACATAGTGGAAATGGAAAAGGTGCAAAAGAGAGTGACTAAGATGATTACGGGGCTGGGGCACCTTCCTTATGAGGAAAGGCTACGGCGTTTGGGCCTCTTCAGCCTAGAAAAGAGACGCTTGAGGGGGGACATGATTGAGACATACAAAATTATGCAGGGAATGGACAGAGTGGATAGGGAGATGCTCTTTACACTCTCACATAATACCAGAACCAGGGGACATCCACTAAAATTGAGTGTTGGGCGGGTTAGGACAGACAAAAGAAAATATTTCTTTACTCAGCGTGTGATTGGTCTGTGGAACTCCTTGCCACAGGATGTGGTGCTGGCGTCTAGCCTAGATGCCTTTAAAAGGGGATTGGACAAGTTTCTGGAGGAAAAATCCATTATGGGGTACAAGCCATGATGTGTATGCCCAAGCTCCTGATTTTAGAAATGGGTTATGTCAGAATGCCAGATGCAAGGGAGGGCACCAGGATGAGGTCTCTTGTTATCTGGTGTGCTCCCTGGGGCATTTGGTGGGCCGCTGTGAGATACAGGAAGCTGGACTAGATGGGCCTATGGCCTGATCCAGTGGGGCTGTTCTTATGTTCTTATGCCTTTCAAAGGGGATTGGACAGATTTCTGGAGAAAAAGTCCATCACAGGTTACAAGCCATGATGGGTATGTGCAACCTCCTGATTTTAGAAGTAAGCAGTCTCCGAATGCTAGATGCAGGGGAGTGGCAACAGGATGCAGGTGTCTTGTCTGCTCCCTGCGGCATTTGATAGGCCATTCTGAGATCTAGGAAGCTGGATTAGATGGGCCTGATCCAGGGGGGGTGTCTTGTGTTTTTCAGATCTACTGAATTTAGTGGGACTTCCTTCTAAGTACCTACCTGTAGGATTGGACTGTAAGTGTTCAGTCCTTCCAGGCACACTTACTTGAGAGTAAGCCAGTGGCTGAATGATGGGGAAAGGTAGAAGAGCCCTTAATGATATTCACAACCTCCACCTGTGAATTCCCTCCAGCTTTAGTCAAATCACAATTACCTCTAGTCTTTGAAAACAGTAGCTTAGAAGGCCAGGCCCCCTCTGTCCCACCTGTAATTCAAGCACTGGTCAACAGCTCCTGCTTAAAACAGTGGGAATTACTTCTGAATACACATGTATAGGATCAGTGTTTTGTATCATTTGGTTAGCACAGAGAGTACACACAATTATATGTACATGTTATAGGTGTTTGTTGAACTCAAGTTTGCTTCCATGTAATGTGTGAAATGTAATGTAATGACCCCCATGTAATGACCCCTGGGGCTGGGGGATAAGAATAGGCCCTCAGTTTGCCTGTACTTGTCGTAAGAGGCGACTAAACAGCCACCGGGTAGATGGGACTCGTCAGCCTGGGAAGGCAGCTCATCTGAAAGAAGGAAAACTCTGATCCCAAACCTCCACTGCCTTGTGCTTACATCCAGTTATGAAAAAGGCTTCAGGAGTCAACCTCGAGGCGAAATCCAGAGCCGGAGTCCCTGAGGCAGTTCGCGGCTGTACACAGTCACGCTCTGGCAACTCCTGCGACACCACTGGAACCAACCGTATTGGCTTCTGCCTTTCCATTGGACTATTTCAGCGACGTGGAGAGGGGGAATTTCCTGCATGGGTAACAGTCTATCCTCCATACCTACTTTACCCAGGCTTCACGCACTGGAGAGGACACTGTTCTAGAACCACCATTCAGAGCGCAATACCATAGTCTTCCGAGACTGAAGGATGCCAACATGAATGTGTGAAAGAACCCTGAATTCTCCTTTTCTGGAAAAGATGGTTTTAACAAGGCTACCGTGACTCTTTCCAGATAGCGAGGAACTTGCCAAAATGGTGGATAGAAATTGCTTAAAAAAAAATCTGTGTTTTGTGATTTTGATGCTTTTTGAAAAGGGGGGAAAATGAGATTAATGCACCATAGAATGAGGACCTGAATTACCTGTTTCGGCTGTAATCGCTGAAGAGAGCAAAGTGGGGAAGGTAATTTGCAAAGCTACACTTGAAAATCATCCTAGCATAACATCATCATTACAATTATCTGTCAAAAGATTTAGTTCAATTACATTTTTTTTTTTAAAAACTCTCTTGTCAGGATGGCCCTACTTGTACAGGGATTTGATACTCCGAGGAAAGGTTAAGAAAAAATCCTGCATACTAATTCCTTCATTAACTGTTATCGGACAGGCTTTGTGTCTCATAATTCCTTGGATCCCCTTTTGGTTCTCTGGCACTCTAACCCCAGGGAATCAAAAAGCATGAAGCGCTCAAGGGAATAAAGAACTCAAGAGTACGAAGCGCTGCATATTTATAGCCCATAATACGGTAAGGAAGAGAACCTTAAAAGTGTACGTGGTAATTTTGAAATAATTGAATAAGCAGGGTAATCGCTATCATGTAAAAGATTATACACGGCTCTTTACATTCTCTTTGCAAAGGAGTATGCTGGTATTGAATTTGCTAAGTAGGCAGGGATGGGGAAAGTCATAAAATTCTGATTTGAAATGTTGGGGGAAGCAGAGACTTGCCACACACATCTCCTTCCTTCTAAAAGAACTCTGTCCAAGTGATAAACTGGGTCATAATTCTGTGGGCCCAGAGAATGGCTCACAACCCAGTGATAGGGCATTGCTGAAGCTGGGTGAACTGTGAACCTGATGGGTTATGTGGGGAGAAACCATTGGAACCCTCTTCTAAGTTGCCCCAAGCTTCTGAAAGGAAAAGCAGATCATAATGAAGTTAAGTTAAAAACAGCGCAGTCCTTGGCATGTCTACTCAGAAACAAGTCCAGTGGGTCAGTGAGACTTGGGGCCCAATCCTATTATTATATTATTATTATTATTAACAGTATTTATATACCGCTTTTCAACTAAAAGTTCACAAAGCGGTTTACAGAGAAAAATCAAATAACTAAATGGCTTCAACTAAATCCTATTCAACTTTCCAGCACTGATGCAGCCATGCCAGTCACTTTCTTCTCAGCCTCACCTACCTCACAGGGTTGTTGCGAGGACATCAGGAGGGGAGCAGCTGTGTACGCCATCCTGAGCTCTTTGGAGGAAGGGTGGTATAAAAATGTGAAAAATAAAAATAAAATAAATTTAAAAATGCCAACACAACAGGGTGTGTGCCGCATCCTGTGGTGGGGGGCCAGTCACAGAGGCCTTGGGGCTGTACTGTGGCTGCATCAGTGCTGGAAAGTTGGATAGAATTGGGCCCTCAGACTGCAATCTTATAATCCTTTCCTGGAAATAAACCCCACTGAACACAGTGAGACTTACTTCTAAGTAAAGAAGCATAGCTTTGTGCTCCTGTTCTCAGGGAAGGGTGAATAAGATTGCATTCTAAGTAAGTTCTTAATTAATTAACATTTTAATTAACAGTATTTATATACCGCTTTTCAACTGAACGTTCACAAAGCGGTTTACAGAGAAAAATCAAATAACTAAATGGCTCCCTGTCCCAAAAGGGCTCACAATCTAACTGGTTCTTACTGGTGATATATGTGCTTTTATTGTAATTGTGCTTGTTTATGAGTTGCTTTGGAACATGTGTGAACAGTGGCATGTGCACTTAAGCATTTTAAAGATAAATTCATTTGCTTTGATCTAGCAGCAGAAACTAACTTTGGAAGACTTCTACATAAGTAGGCATCAGGTATGCCTGTTCAGATATGATTGTGTATCAACAACGCTGCTTATACACAACAGGGACCAAATGTGTACACCTGTAGGCTGGGCATAAATGGGTTAAAATCTGCTTCAAGATGCTCGTTTAGACTCAATGAAATGCCTGGATGTGCATTTCCCATATGAGGACATAATATTTTATGTGAATTCCCATCTGAGTACATAAGGACTTGATCCTGAGCCCTGTGTGTCAGCAGTAAGTCATGTTTGCAAGCCCTCACTGTGGGCCTAGGGCTGGACTGCTGGGTGGCGGCAGGGCGGCGGCAGAGGTGTTCTATGGCTGGGGAAGGGTGGGGAGGAGGTGTGGGAGGAGGGAGCAGGGCGAGAGGGCGTGGGGCTGGCGGAGCTCAGCTCCACTGGATCCTGAGCTCTGTGTCAGGCTGCACAGCCTGACACAGGATTCTTTGATTCTGCACCGGCTCAAGAGCCACCACAGTATTGAGTAGTCCCATTGTGAGGCTTCTTCCCTTAATTGGGGGACAGGGATGAAAAGCCCCCTTCTTGGCACTGCGACAGCTCTGTGCTCTGGGCAGCTTGGGATTGGGCTGTAAGTTGTTACAGGACAGTACATGCCTTCAGTCAAGGTTGGATTTGGACCAATGGGTGCATAATGGACTTTAGGAACTGTTTGTTTACTTGAATATTGTCTCCTACCTTTTTGTTCAAGAAGGGACAGAAACATATAAAACAGTTCAGTCTCCCTGGACATTCAACCACTGACCTATGCTGGGCTATGTCAGAATGCCAGATGCAAGGGAGGGTACCAGAATGCAGGTCTCTGGTTGTCTTGTGTGCTCCCTAGGTCATTTGGTGGACCACTGTGAAATAAAGGAAGCTGGACTAGATGGGCCTATGACCTGATCCAGCAGGGCTCTTATGTTATGACCTGTGACAGGGAATTTCAAAAGGAGCATAGGGGGTTGCAAAGGAGATTGCAGCAAGAAACTGCTGAACTAAAATTTACCAGGAAATCTGGCTTTGTTCAGTTTGGCTTGAACACAGATGAAAGTTTCTGTCTAGCTACATTGTTAAAATAATGGTCACATGTTCAGTTCTACCTGAGTAAATGTCTGCACCCAAGACGAGAAAGAGACAACACATACAAAATTATGCAGGGGATGGATAGAGGGATGTTCTTTTCTTTTACACACAACACCAAAACCAGGAGACATCCACTCAAATTGCGTGTTGGGAGAGCTAGAACAGACAAAAGTAAATATTTCTTTACCAGCATGCAATTAAATCTGTGGAACTACTTGCCACAGGATGTGGTGATGGCACCTGGCCTAGATGCCTTTCAAAGGGGATTGGACAAGTTACAAGATGTGGTGACTATACTGTACCTGGCCTCATGGTTCTAGCTTTATCTGAATGCCGGATGCAGGTCTCTTGTTGTCTTGTGAGCTCTCTGAGGTATCTCATGGCCACTGTGAGATCCAGGAAGCTGGACTAGATGAGCCTTTGCCCTGATCCTGTGGGGCTCTTCCAATGTTCTTACCCAAGTAATAATCATTGTCAACCTGCTCTAGGTCATTATTCACACATTCTACATATAGTGCATAAAAAAGGAACCCAAGTAGGGTCATTCACATGGAAATGTGTACCTGAGCACAGATGTTCTATACCTGTGTGCAGCATAGTGTGTGAGCCATGCCAAACTTAAGCCGAATCTCATGTGTTTGGCTTCACATAAGAACACCTGCTCACAATATTACTTGTCTTCCATGGCTACTTGGTTTCTTTGTTCATGTTTTAATAGGCAACTGTTGGTTAGAAGCAGCATCAAACATTTTCTTACATATTTATTTTTATTAAAAGACATGTTTTCAGTGGATAATGTTCAACCAGGGTGGTATAGTGGTTCAGGTGTCAGACTTAGAACTGGAAGATTGAGGTTCAAATCCCTGCTCAGCCGTGACAGCCTCCTGGGTGACCATGAGCCAGTCAGATTGGAGACCTTGGGCCAGTAACTCTCAGCCTTGCCTGCCTCATAGGGTTGTAAGGAGAAAGGAACCATGTATACCACCCTGAGCTCCTTGGATGAAGAGTGATATTAAAAACGTGAGAAATAAAATTTTGAGCTCATTCTTGGTGTTCCAAAGTTCAAGGTGGATTTTAATAGCCAGGATGAGATTTTTTTTAAAAATCTACTTTAAACTTGTTATGCATGATGGACATTCTATCTGTGTTGGCCTTAGTGGGCTATGGTGTTTTGTCCTCAGGCTGGGATGGCCTAGAAATATAAATAAAAGTTAGCAGCAAACTAAGGTATAAAATTCTCTAAAATAGGATGCTATCAGTGGGATCTCTCAAGCCAGAGATACTCTTTTTCATGTGCTAATATAATTTTTAAAAGTCTGGACACAAATCATTAATATATGAGCCTCCTAGAATGTTAGAGATGAAAATGACCTTCAAGGTCATCTGGTCCAATCCCCTGCTCAGTGTAGGCAACTGCAGTGATATCCCTGGCATGTGGCCATCTAACCTTTGCTTGAAAGCCTCCAATGAGTGAGAGCTCACTGTTAACCAAGGCAGAATGTTTCAGTGCCAGACAATGCTTGTAGTTTGGAAATTTTTCCTCATTTCTAGTTTAAATCTACTTCCCTGTAGTCTGGAAGTTGTCTGAAATGTCTAAGGGTGCAATCCTAACCCCTTATGCCAGCACTGACATAAGGGCAATGCAGCTCTTCGGTCAGGGAACAAACATTCCCTTACTTTGAGGAGGCCTCTGTTGAGTGACACCCAACTGCAGGATGCAGCACACATCCCTTTGGCACTGCTATGCCAGTGCTGGAAAGCACTGACATAAGGGGTTAGGATTGCGCCCTAAATTAATGTAGCATATTTATCTGACCAGTGGCAGACAATAAATGGAGACTAGTGGAGAGCAATGGTCCTCTTTTATTCATTTTGATGAAAATGAGATACAGTGTAGGTACTGAAGGTTATTCGAGCTTTTCTTCTGAGTAATGGCTAATTGTTGATGAGCACCAATGTGGACAAATATCCTGGGACTCTGACATACGTGCTGCTTTTGTCTTTCAGCTGTCAAAAGGAATCCAAGATGAAGCCACCTGTCCTCTTGGTCCTTGTGAGTTGCACCGTGTTCAGCACAAACGTGAAGCTGGTATCCAAAAGGAATTCAGGTAAGTTTCAGCAGTCTATTTTCAATCTTCTGTTTTTTTAAGCAGTTCTACCAGAAGCTGTTTGGAGTTATTGTGCCCTGATTGCTGAGGCTTGTCTGTGAAAGTGGAGGTTGTGATCCTACCATGGTCAAGCACTTCTCAAGTCCCACCGATTTTAATGGGAGCATGTAAAGCATATGCTCTTAAATCCTATGTAAATCAGGAACACTTGTAACATAAGGTGGACACCACGCTCTCTGCTTTTCATAAGGGTAAACTGAGTTAAGACATATTTTCAGCATTGTTCTATATAAATCAGCAGTACAAAGATGATGCTCAAACACACCACATGGTAATAGTAATACTGAGATTTCCATTTATGCAATAACTAACATTCACTTGACAGCTTATTCTGCTTGTTCTATAGCTTATTCTACAGTTCTGTTCTGGTCAGTGTGAATAACCCATGTTAAAAGCTTTTGTTAAGTGTTTCCTTTATGATTTTAAAAAATTATCTTCAGTTCTTTGGAAGCAGACAGGCAACAATTATTCAAGTCAAGGCAGTTTTGCAGGAGAGGTGAAGCATGCATTTTAAACTTTCATGTGCTAGACATTGCTTCTGACACAGGGATCTGTGACTCTGGGGTACAATGAATCCATATAGAGATTATATCTTTTTGGGGGGCTGTATCTAAAGAAAGATAATCATGACTACATTTCATTGGGATTTAATCTGCAGTCATAAAAACACATTCCTGGAATTAAGCCCCACTGAACATAATGGGACTTACTTTGACATGGTCATGCATAGGGTTGTGGGGTTAGTGAGTCACAACTAACACATCTCATTCATCTCAGTGATGCTTTGTCATGGCTTTCTCCATGTGTGGTCTGTTGAGATTATTTCTGGCCAAATGAAAAGCATAATTGGAACAGCTCTAGGAAGTGAACGGTACATACTGTCTGATGTAACTTAGCAAAAAATTGAATTATTGCATTTCTGTCAGCTGAATCAGTTGAAAAATTGCTTGTAAAAACTGGCCGTGTCTTGTATATACAACTTTGAAAATATGCACTTTTTGAGGTGTTGGGTGTGCTTCTTTCTCCCAATATTTAAAAGCCAGTCTTCTTCTTTCTGGAAAACATGGATGCCATGATATCTGTGACTTTTGTAATGTAGTAGTAAGAAGGTACAGAAGCAAGCAAAAAAAAAAAAAAATGGTCTTAATCATGGTTGGATATGTACTGGGCTTCTTTTAATGTGGGTTGTGTTTTATTTGGTGGTAATCAATATTGCTCAAAAGCCTTGCTTTAAATCGCAGTACAGGTATGGGGAAATGCTCTGTGAAGTATATCGTGTGATGGGGTGTGCAGTCAGGGCACCCCAGCGAGAGACTTGGTCAGGGGAAGGGGGTTAAGGCACCCTGGTCCTTCTCCCTGCCTTGGCTGGTCTGTCTTGAGTCCTGGGCAGGAGCTGTTGGCCATACAGTCTCCTGCCTTGCCTCCAGATCTGTTCTGCCTGTCATCACAGGCCTCTCACCTCTTATAGGACTGCCTCCCTTCCCTGGCCCCTCCTGGCCCCTCAACAGGCTCCCTGCTGCTGAGAGGGTTGAAGATGCCTCCCTGTTAGGGGCCCAGCTCTGGACCTTACCCGACCGTGTCTCCCTTGCCCAAAGACTTGCCTCGGAATCCTGGCTATGGGTCCTGGCCCCCTTCCTGCCGTAGGGCAATCCCACTGACTGGTCCCTCCCCTGAGTTTGGTCCCCTGGTGGTTGCTGTGCTGCCTGGTTCAGGGTGGTTCCTCCTCCGCCTCTTGGCCCCAGTGGCTCATGCTGTCTCTCGGTGACGTCATTGAGAGGTGCCACTTCTCTCAGGCTAAGGCCCGGCCTAGCAGGCGTCGCAGAGAAAGGGACCTCCTGGGCCCCCCGGGCCATCTCACCCTGTGGCTCGCTTCCCCAGGCCTCCTCTCCCGGTAAATCAGGGGTCTTCGGGTGCAGAGGGAACATAAGAACAGCCCCACTGGATCAGGCCATAGGCCCATCTAGTCCAGCTTCCTGTATCTCACAGTGGCCCACCAAATGCCCCAGGGAGCACACCAGATAACAAGAGACCTGCAAGGCTTCCTGGGAATTGTAGTTAAGAACATAAGAACAGCCCCGCTGGATCAGGCCATAGGCCCATCTAGTCCAGCTTCCTGGATCTCACAGCGGCCCACCAAATGCCCCAGGGAGCACACCTGATAACAAGAGACCTGCAAGGCTTCCTGGGAATTGTAGTTTAAGAACAGAAGAACAGCCCCACTGGATCAGGCCATAGGCCCATCTAGTCCAGCTTCCTGTATCTCACAGCGGCCCACCAAATGCCCCAGGGAGCACACCAGACAACAAGAGGTGCCCTCCCTTGCATCTGGCATTCTGACATAGCTCATTTCTAAAATCAGGAGGTGGCACATACACATCATGGCTTGTAACCCATAATGGATTTTTCTTCCAGAAACTTGTCTGATCCCCTTTTAAAGGCGTCCAGGCCAGATGCCGTCACCACATCCTGTGGCAAGGAGTTCCCACCCAACACTCAATTTTAGTGGATGTCCTGGTTCTGTTATGTGAGAGTGTAAAGAGCATATCTCTATCCACTTTATCCTTCCCATGCATAATTTTGTATGTCTCAGTCATGTACCCCCTCAGGCATCTCTTTTCTAGGCTGAAGAGGCCCAAATGCCGTAGCCTTTTCTCATAAGGAAGGTGCCCCAGCACCCAGCATTAGAAGATGAATAATCATCTTAGTTGCTCTCTTTTGCACTTTTTCCATTTCCACTATGTCCTTTTTGAGATGCGGCAACCAGAACAGGACACAATACTCCAGGTGTGGCCTTACCATCGATTTGTACAACGGCATTATAATATCAGCCGTTTTGTTCTCAATACTTTTTCTAATGATCCCAAGCATAGAATTGGCCTTCTTCACTGACGCCGCACATTGCGTCCACACTTTCATCGATCTGTCCACCACCACCCCAATCTCTCTCCTGATCTGTCACAGACAGCTCAGAACCCATCAGCCTATATCTAAAGTTTTGATTTTTTGCCCCAATGTGCATGACTTTACACTTGTAAGGCAATTTTGTCATTGTGCAAACATCATGGACGGAATCATACACTAACATAGTTGGTATAGCCCGGTGGTGGCAAACCTATGGCACGCGCGCCGGAGAGGACATGCATAACCCTCTGTGGGCACGCGCGCCATTGCCCTATCTGTCCCCGCCCGCCCCGCCTTACCACAGGAGAGTGAGGAGGAGCTTCCAACCCCTGCCAGGAGCCCTGGGAGACATCCGGGGGCCTTGCCTGACCGGGGGCAGGGGGGAACGGGGCGAGGCCAGCAAACCACTGAGGGGCGCTCCTCCACCCCGAACAGGCATGAGCCTCTAGGCTGCGCACTTGCCTTGGAAGCCTGAGGAGCCCACTCAGCCGCGAAGCCAGTAGCAGCTGGGGCAAAGGAGGGAGGGAACAGACAGCAGGGGGAAGTGGGAGGTCCAGGTGTGCTCCCAAGGCGCCCAATCCAGCCAGGCCACGGGGAGGAGGAAGGCTGAGAGGTTCTATGAGGGGACATTTCTCACATCACCTCCCCTCTGCCCAGCAACCCAATGGGAGTGCTTCCTCCTTCCCCTGTCTGGGGTAAGGCGGGTGGCTCACATGTGGTGTGTGGCAGGCACAGTGAAACTGCTGCTGCGGGCTTTGGGGCGCTAGCCTGCATGTGATGCTGGTCCTGCCTTACTAAGAAGTAAGTCTCATTAAAGTCAATGGGGCTTACTCCCAGGAAAGTGTGGATAGGATTGGACTGCCAGACCCCAATCCTATGCATGTCTACTCAGGAGTCAGTCCCATTATAGTCAGTGGGGCTTCCTCCTAGGAAAGAGTGCCTGGCATTGCAGCCTTGGAGCCTGCTCCTGTGCGTGTCTGCTCAGAAGTAAGCCCCATTAGAGTCAATGAGGCTTACTCCTAGGAAAGAATGTCTGGGATTGCAGCCTTAGAGCCCACATCTGTGGGTGGGGCTTTTAAAAAAAAATAATTTTTTTTCTTGTTTGAGAAAATGAGCAGTGGCAAGGTCTTGCAGCCACCCCCTCCCTGCCAATATTTCTTTACCCAGCATGTAATTACTCTGTGGAACTCTTTGCCACAGGAGGCAGTGATGACAACTTGCGTAGATGCCTTTAATAAGGAATTGGACAAATTTCTAGAGGAAAAGTTCATTACTGGTTACAAGTAACAGTAGGTAAAAAGTGTTAATGTATGAGTTGTTTTTTTCTAAACTAAAACCTCAATATTCAGGTTAAATGGCCGTGTTGGCACTTTGCGATAAATAAGTGGGTTTTGGGTTGCAGTTTCGGCCCTTGGTCTCTAAAAGGTTCGCCATCACTGGCATAGCCTATTACACACACAGGCTATATACTGCTTCCCAATCTTTTAAGCACTGTGAGCCACTTCATCGGCCGCACTGGCTGGGTAGTGCCCAGAATTCCATGTGGTACTGCAGCTGGCGCCAGCCTTTGACCAACCAAAAATTGCATTGTGTCTCACTGGCCACAGCTACATGTTTACACAGCTATATAAGGTTTTTCAGTTCCATTATATTCTTATGGGACCACCGCCATATATGCAGTTTGTCATTGACTGAATGTCGTTATGTGGTGCACAACTTTATAGGATGTTACTTATGATACAGAGTTTACCATTGGCATGCCCCAAAGCTCTTACCATCTTCAGATGGACTATATCTCATAACTTGGTTTGTCATAAGGCTCAATTGCTGCTGGGCTGACATAGCTGTAACTCGGTAATAAGTACATCATGGTTATAGTCATTTAAGAAAGGTTGCTCTGGATGTAGGTAGATACATCATAGGTGAATAAATGTCTCTTGTTGGGTTTGAATGTTCTAAATGTAGGGTGAGGGGGAAAAATAACTTTCTGTAGGTATCTAATGTTTCATTCATGGATGTGAGGTATGCTATTGTATCTTTGTGGCCCAGATCTGTGTGTAAAAAGATTCTAACTTGTATCCCCAAGAGGCAACATCTTGGGTCAATTGATCAGTGTAAACTTCTTAGCAACCTTTTAAGAATAAAGGTTGCTACCTGAAGCATAGCTATTGATGTTCCTTTCGATAATGTCATGTCTTAAATGGATTTTCTGTGTTCCTCAGATTTTAAGACTGCTACTTGAAGCATAACTAATGACTGTGTCCTTTTTGGAAACGGATCTTGCTTGTGGAGGATTGTCGCCTGATCACCCAGTGGCATGCATAGGAAGGTCTCGTGTGCTGTGTTGAGGCTTGTATCGGGAGAGGAAAAGACAGAGAAAGGTGTTCAAAGATGATGATTTGTGTTGTGAGCTAAGAGGCTGGAACTGGCTATTCACTGGTCCAGGAATAAGTTTTTCCAGGGCTTAGTTTATCTAACCACTCTGGTATTCAGTGCAAATATTTATAGAGTTACTGGGAAGATGGTGGGAATGTCTGATACCTGCACGATGGTCCAGCTTACGCTTTAAAGCTTAGATTTGTCAACAATGCAATTACAGGAGAAAGAAGATGGAAGGAATTAATTCCATCCCCAGGGTTGTATTTAGTGGCATTTAACCCTGACAGGGATTTGTCTGTGAATTCATTCGGACAATTACCTGGGGACTTGTGGCATCCCAGACATGTCAGTTATTTTTTAAAATTAAAAGACCTCTGTAAGATTAGAGGAAGCAAATTTTGTTTTTATTTGCCTATGTGGCATGAATAAATGCAGAGTTACAGATCCATGCATGCAAATGTATCCTTTTATATGATGAGGATAAATTAAATTGTGCATGCAGAACGTGCATCAAAGTCATGGAGGGGCTACAGATGCAATAAAAAAGAATTAGATGAGCAAATGGAGGAAGGACTGAAAGCACTACTTGTCTTTTGATCTGGTGCCTGCTCTGTGTGTCCCTACTACCCTAATCTCTATTGAACAAGTTTTTCCTTGCTGTTGTTCACAAGAAGGAATTTGGTGGCATCATTCCCCAGATATAGGCCGCTGCCTCCCCCTTCCCTCTACCTTCTGACAAAATCTCTCCTGCTAAGCAGTGAGAAGGCTCTTATAATTCTCTCTGCTTCCCTGGATCACTGATCAGGTGCAGGAGCATGATAAAATTCTCTCTGCTTCTCTGGGCAAAGCAGACGACCAACTTATCAAACGAGTACGTGCCCAGGTTGGTAAATTATCACTTGGTAAATGATAATTGGTGTTTATCCGATATCCTGTAATTCACATGTTGGCAAAAACATCTCTGTTGGGCTACGGCCATGGCGATACCAGCAGATTAAAAGAGCATTTGATTAGCTCCGGCAAATAAATGGATGACCTCACCGGAACACTTCAGGGTGCTTTGCCACTGCTTGTCTTGAGAGAAATGCACATTTTAAAAGCAGTCTTTGTTGAACCCATGGTAAACATGTGTGTTTCTTGGGTGCCTACGTGAACTATGCAAGTGGCCCAGGACAGGAGACCCCTTCTAGTACAGGGGTCTCCAAACTTTTCAGTACGAGGGCCATATCATATAGTTTATGCAATTTCTTGGGCAAAAAAAAAAAATAAATCAGTTTTTAAAATAAGTGAATGAAAATTAAATGGATGAATAAGTTTTACTTGGATCAGCATATGATTCAGACAAAAGGGAAATGTGACAATTGCAAAGCAACAATGCCGTGCTTAAAATGAAAAATGATATATAATGAGTAAAAATGACAAATGCTGACAAAAAACACAAGTTGCTGTGGGCCAGATCTGGAGCCCAGGTCATAGTTTGGAGACCCCTGCTGTAGTATCTGAAGGGGAAACAAAGCTGTCCAGGTTTTCTCCTAAGCCCTATTCACAGTCTAAGCTGAGAGCAAGCTGTACGTGCGCAGAAGGGTTATGGCCCAAATCATCTTGATTCATAGCTGCATTGTACAAGAACCGAACATTGCAACAATGCTTCCCAGATCTGAGCAAAAATCCATTTTAGTCCAGCAACTGCAGGTTTGCTCACTTGCCCCACTGAAAGTCTCCACTGCTGCTGTGGGACTCTTTAGATCTACACCTGCTGTTGAGCAGGAGTAAATCCAAGGTGGCTAACAGTGGCAGTAAGGGAGGCAGATGGGGTAAGGATATTGGTGCATGTGAGTGCTGCTGATACCTCCCCTTGTCCACCTTCCTCCACTGTGTTCCATTGTGTTCCAATCCCAATCATGATTAGATTGTGCCATGAGACTTGGTTGGTTGGCAACCCTCAGTCTCGAAAGGCTATGGTATAAGCCTGCAGCACCCGGTATTCCCAAGCGGCCTCCCATCCAAGTACTAACCAGGCCTGACCCTGCTTAGCTTCTGAGATCATGGTATAAGCCTACAGCACCCGGTATTCCCAGGCGGTCTCCCATCCAAGTACTAACCAGGCCTGACTCTGCTTAGCTTCCGAGATCATGGTATAAGCCTACAGCACCTGGTATTCCCAGGTGGTCTCCTATCCAAGTACTAACCAGGCCTGACCTTGCTTAGCTTCCAAGATCAGATGAGATCAGGCATGTGATTTGCCTAATTCTTTCCTTGTGGCAGCAAATTCTGTATATTATGGGTCATGTGAAGAAAGCCTTCCTTTCGCCTCTCCTGAATGTGTGGATAATGAATTTTGTTGGACAACCAAGAGTTCTCGTGCAGTAATTCATTCTATAAAGCTACTTCCTATAACCTGGTATGGAACCTTTTGTCCCAAGTGTAATTTTTACAGGATCATAAAAAAGAAAACAGTTAAAGTCTGTAAAACTGTTCAAAAGTTTGGTACAGAAAATCAGAGCCATCTGCGCTGTGATTTCATTCAATGGGAGCTGCATGTTCTGGATAGAATATTCTGTGCCAATGAGAGGTATGTATCCTGGCTAGCACAGGACCAATAGTTTGCCTTGCCTGCTGTTTCTTCTTCTGAAGCATTTCCTGGTAGCAATCTACCCTATATGCCACCTTCAACAAGAAGGATGAGTCCTTCTGCAGTTCCCAAGGATGAATAGCATTCTGGCTCATCCTTCTGAACCATTGATTGATTTGTTTTACTATGTAAACCGCTTTGTGAACTACTGTTTGTTGAAAAGTGCTATATAAATACAGGTTGCATGAGGGTTCTATTCCCAGAACTCACTTGGATGGCAAAAAATGCACTAAAGCAAATCAATTTAAAAAACAAAGTCCCTTTGCTCTGGTGATTTAAAAACAGCCTTATTGACTTTTTGAAATGCCCACGGAAGCAATCAGTCTCTTTCTAGTGCTTAGGCTTCACTAGCAGGCAGCAATCCCTCCCTTCACCAGGTGTAGCAGTAAGGGGGAAAGAATGGAGGAGGTGATAATCATTGCCATTTAGCCTTCTTTCACCTGCTCAGGGGAAAGGGATTAGTGAAACCTAGAGAGAGAATGATTGATGGATTGTCAGCTGGCTGCCCTCTCTTGCATTATTAAAGAACTGTTTTCCTTTAATTTAAAGGGCACTTCTCATCAGTGTTGAGATAGAAAAATCTGTGGATTCCCCCCCTGTGAAAAATCCATGGATAATTAGGTTATACCTGTAATCACTTGCCTGACTGTCTCTTTACAACAGTAAAAAGCAGTTTTTTAAACTGATTTTCAAGGGATGCATTTTTCCCCATCTCCAGGGATCAGCACATTCCTTTTCATTTGCAGGGGCCATTCGTGTTGAGTCAAATCCGTGTATAGAAAATCAGTGTATAACAAGGTTGGACCTGTATTTAATAATAATAATAATGAAAGGGAGGGCATTGGTGTCCTGTAAATGGGTGTTTTTTAGGTTAACATTTCAAGAAATATCTTGTCTGCAAAGACCACTGTTCATCTGTGCCTTAATGCTTTCAATGTGCCTGTCTACCTGGCGGGTAAATTCAGAGTATTTTCAGAATGACGAAGATTCAGCGGATCGGATTGCTAACTATGATCACTCTGAAAAGTGCAGTGCAGGTTTATCTAGGACAGAGGAAATTGGCCTTTCACATCCTAGTCCTTTTAAAAATCTTTCCTATGAATGTTGCATGATTTCTTTTTCTTCTCCAGCTGTAATTTTTTTTAGAGCTAGTCTGGGATTTAAAAAGTGAGAGGCAGGAAGCCCTTCCTTTAAGGCTGCGGTATTCAAACTCGCAGGGAGTTTGAAAGCTGCAGTAAGTTCTTGTGGGAGCAGGGGAAGGCAGTGGCATGATCCCCAAGATCTTGCTGCAGGGGCTTGGGGGCGCAGGGGGGCTGCAGGGCCTTGGATGCACTTACCAGAGCCTCCTGCAGCCTCCTGGGGGTGTAGGGAGCCCTCCAGTGCTTCAAAAGTGAAAGCGGAGCGATTTCGCTCCACTTCCGGTTTAGCAGAAGTGGAGTCTGATCGCTCCACTTTCACTTGTGAAGCTTCGGGGATCCCTGTGGACAGCCACACAGGGCTCCCCACACCCCTGGGAGGCTGCAGGAGGCATTGTAAGTGTACCCAAGCCCCTGCAGCCCTCTTGAGCAGTGCGATCCTGGGGATTGTGTCCCTGCCTCCTGGTTGCCCCTGCCTCTTAAGGGGAAACAGGCTGGGGCGTCGCAATGTTCCAGTCTGAAAAGCCCTGCTTTAAGGTAATAAGATGCATTTGGTTCTCCCTTGGGACTGATACAAATTCTTAAAAGCCATTCTGGTTACTCAGAGAAATAATTAAAATTTTTTTATAGGGATTTAACTGTGACATCCTGGTCTGAAGTCAGTAATGAAAAAACAGTTTGAGCTCTTGCGAATTTCTGATGAAAAGTGGACCTAGACCTCTATTTTTCTGTAGAAAGCAAACATGCTTTCTCATTCGCTCCTCCCACTGTGAACACAGTTCTGCCTTGGTTGGGTTTGGAGCCTCTAGGTACACCTGTACTATAAATAAAAAAAAAGTCTAATTCTATGAAATCTTGACTAAGGTCTGTAAACCCTTTCAAAGGTTTGACAAATGTCACTTGCCCTATTTAGGCTGCAGCTGAGTTGTCAGCTGCAACTGAACTGGTGACCTTTGGATCTCAAAACATGAGGCTTTTCTATTTGAGCCATAAGGTCAAGCTGTTGTACTTTTAAACGCTAGCAGACCCTTGGATCTTTTGTGCAGCATAGTGAAATTAAAGGGCTCTTAAATCAGTCTTCACAATGCAGCCCCCAGTCTTTAAAATGCAGCCAACACAGTTTTCGGAACTGGTGGTGTATAGGACCACTGGCATCGTACCAGTGTTGTTAAGAACTAAAAATATTGGGACTGTTCCTGCATAACACAGTTGCCAATAGCACAGCCACGGGCAGGAGGTCTGGTCTAGAGGGTAGAGCCTCCATTTGCCTGAAGATAACATCCACAAGGTCGCCAGTTCGAGGCCACCGGCGCCGTGCGACCTTGAAGCAGCTGACAAGCTGAAGCTGAGCTATTCCATCTGCTCTGAGCGTGGGAGGATGGAGGCCAGGATGGAGGCCAAATCAGAACGAAACATCTGAATTGTTGTAGCTCTTGAAAGATAGAGCCTTCTTTCAATTGTAAAAATCCCTACGGGGATTTAAATAAGCCTGCCTATGTAAACCGCCTTGAATAAAGACCAAGAAAGGCAGTATATAATAATAATAATAATAATTAATAATACAGGTATTTATATACCGCCTTTCTAGGTCCTCAGATTTCTCCTCAGACTTTTATTCAAAGCGGTTTACATAGGCAGGCTAATTTAAATCCCCATGGGGATTTTTACAATTGAAAGAAGGCTCTATTTTTCAAGAGCTACAACAATTCAGATGTTTCGTTCTGATCTGGACTCCATCCTGGCCTCCATCCTCCCATGCTCAGAGCAGATGGAATAGCTCTGCTTGGCTTGTCAGCTGCTTCAAGGTCTCACCATTCACGGTGCCGGTGGCCTCGAACTGGCGACCTTCGGATGTTATCTTCAGGCAAACGGAGGCTCAACCCTCTAGACCAGACATCCTGCCCATATAAATAAATAAATACCTGTATTGTTGTTGTTGTTGGTTGGGGGACTTACTAGGTGTCCCTAGGAAATCTCAGTTCTGCTCCTGCTATGTAGTATAGTGACAATACCACCAGCCTGTAAAAGGTTAAAATCATGATGGCTGAGAGACTGCATGTGGAGTGTTTTGAACACTTGGACATTTATGCAGGTTTTCGCCAATCATGCATTGTACACAGGGTGACATTGCAGCTTCCAACATCATTTTTGTATCTGCGACACATGAAGTTGAAGATGGGAGTCAAACAAAGGTCAATGAGGCAGGGTATGGCAAATGAGGACCATTTTTGTAAAGCCTTGGTCTGGCTCGGGCAGCTTGTGCAGTTCTGCCAATATGACCTCTGCAATCAGCACATAGGTATACCACTGGAAGTTTATTGGCAGCGCAGTGAGGCTGATGCCTATCTTTAGTGGTTCAATGGGCTGGGAAGGGCCTTCTGGCACTCCCTGTTTGGGTTTCACTAGTACCTGTGCATTGGTCAAGTCTGTCCACTTCTTCATGGACTAGGGGAGGTATGCTTAGAGATTCTGCCAAAAGATTCTGCCAGTGCAAAATCAATTTATAGAAATCAATTCTATAAGCCCCCATAAAGAGAAGTTGGTTGGCTGTCATGTGCTTTGTTCCAGCAGTTACTGGGTTATCTGTCTTGCCCATCTGGTTCCAGATAGCGAACAAGGGAATTTACATCCTATGTGAGTCTATATGTAGGTATTTCACCACCAGCTTCAGGGTGAGCAATAGTGGGAGGGTATGCCTATCTCTCCTGTTTGTGGGCTTCCCAGAGGCAGCTGGTGGGCAGTTATGGGAAAACAGGAGGCTGAACTAGATGGGGATTTAACCTGGTCCAGCAGAGCTTTTCTTATGACCTTCTGTGGGCAAAACATGTACTATACCCACTAAGCGTCACTCCAGTCAGGGTAGCTAGTGTTTTCTAAACTGAAAAGCCCAAAAATGCATCAAGAGCATGTATTCTGACAACTATGCATACCAAAGAAACCAGTCAACCCAAAAACAATCACCTTTATAAGTTAATAAAACATGTACAGCGAGATGCTGCTTGACAAAGTGATGTGCAAAGCCTGATGCAATTGATGCAAAAATAAGCCAGTTATTTCTGCAATCTTACTTTTTTCCCATTCTGTTCAAGAGGTAAGATCATTTTGGAGCAGTCGTTTACTTTGGTTACTCTGTTCACTTTTTTGAATATGTTTTGGTAAAAACTGATCTAGGGTCTTTACTTGTTATAATGAGCTGTATTATCTCCCTGAACTATGCTTGACTGTCAATTGCCATGCTCTGAGACACTTATTCCTATCATCACCACTAGAAGGCCCTTGACTGCCAGAGGACTCGCTGTGTAATTGGGTTTCACTCCCCACAGATCGTCTGACCTTGGGATACTCTTTGGTCCAGTTTCACAGGCCAAGGAAGGTGAAGACAATTTGTACATTCTTCAAGGAAACCTTCAAAAAGCACAAATAGCAACTTGAGTTGGGGTGCAGCATCTCGATTCAAATTAGCATCTATAAATAAAGGCAAATCTAAGGGCTTAACTGGAAAATCTCTCTCTGATGTGGAACTTCTCATCTTCATTGGAGCAAAATGAAGGTTTTATGTGGGTCAATACAACTCTTATTAACAATGACTTGGCAACCCATTACTTACACATGTATGCTGTTCCTTTAGGGGTTGAGTGATTAAATCTGCTCATTCCTTCACTGTTTTTCTTGTCTGAAGATGTTTGGGCCCAACGCTTAAATATTCCTCTAGATCTGCAGTTTTCAAACTTGCAGGGAGTTTGAGGACCGCAGTAAGTCCTTGCAGGGGAGGGAGGCAGAGGGGCTGGGGAAGGCATTTGACATTATCCCCAGCATTGTGTTGCTAAGGGGGGCTGCAGGGACTGGGATGTACTCACCAGTCCCTGCAGCAGCCTGTTGGGGGTGCAAGCATCTGCAGGGCTCCCCAACCTTCTAAAAGTGACAGTGGGGCGATTGAGTTCCACTTCTGGTTTTGCAGAGGTGGAAAGTGATTGCTCCACTTTCAATTTTGGAAGGCTAGGGAGCCCAGCAGATGCTCGCGCAGGGCTCCCCGCACCCCCAACAGGCTGCTGTAGGGACTGGTAAGTACATCCCGGTCCCTGCGGCCTCCTTAGCAATAGAATCCTGGGGTTCAAGTTGCTGCCTTTCCCCTGCCCCTTAAGGGGGCATAGGCCAGGGCTGCCAGGCTTATTCAGTTTGAATAGCTCTGCTCTAGATTCAGCAAATATAGTTTGGCCAGAGCTTCTGCTAAACTATGAAGTAAGCAGAACTGTGGTGTAATAGGTAGTTTAGCCCTAAGTTGTAGCTTCTCCTAGACCTTGTCAAAATGTATGTACAGAAGTTTTGGCTAGGAATAAATCGGTTAATCAAGAGCAGGTCCTTTTAGCCCTAGTTGCTGCTGAAATGTTGGACATGGTGGTCTGGTAGCTGCTTTGTTTAGGGTCAAATTAAGCCAGAATGCTGACTGCTCACTGTTAAGGACAATATATTGGATAGTTCCCACTGAAGAACACAGATATTTGAAATGTGTCTTGAAATCAGGCACCAAATTTTTAACTATATCCTTGTGATCTGCTTGCATTTGCATTTTATACTTCTGCTTAATAGTGCAGACCTTCTGTTGGTAGAAAGATACGCCTTTCCTCATAACTCTTAATGCCTCTGTGAAGATGTAAACAGTTTGTCTCAAGACTTACTGGGGTATGTGGGCAAACCACAATTTTTTCAATGGGGTTTTTCATTCTGGGAATCACAGAATCCTGGGTCACCTGGTGTTGCCTTCAGTGTGGTTATCCTCTCTGGCTGTGTGCCATTGAGATTCAGTAGGCAATTGTAAATCAAGCCTGGACAGGTCCTCAAGGTTGTACTCAGTTTCTTTGCCAGCTGGCCTTCTCGCACACTCTCATGCTGCTCACTTTGTGGCTAATCAGTTCCATAGCAACTCTGTCCTGCCACAACGTGTGCTGCGGCTTGTCACATTCCATCTCCCATCCAAAAACACAACCACAGATTCTCCTGCATAACTCTTAAGGCAGCACCAGGAGCTCAACCATCAGTCTACTCTAACCCTAACTAAGAATTCTTCCCTTCTATTTTTCTATCAAACTTTCTCTTTCTCTAAAGAAACTGACGTATTTGCTCTGTATTTTGTGCAAAGTTGCCTTGGTCCTATAGCATCCTGTAGCATGCAATGAAGTATATGTTGCTTAGAATTCTGATCACGAAGCCTAACAGCCCTTCAAATTAGTCACCATTAAACAGAATCATGGCTTGGTTTGCTTTCTTTTTGCATCATCCCATCCCAGATTGATGATGTTTTTAAGAGCGCGTCCTTATGGGGCTATTAGTTCATGCAAAAATAAAATTCCCACTTCTAGGTCTAAAAATATTTCCTAACAACCTAAACAAAATTTAAGGAGTTGAAAATTACCTTTTAGAGCTCCCTGTTGGAAGGCACAGCACGAGTACTAAATTATCCCCATAATTACACCAGTAATAACGCACAACCTTCACGCACACAATACGTCTCCTTCTAAAGGAGAACTGACTTTTACAAGTATATTATACCTTTAGTGTTCTTAATACAAGACCAGCCCAGTAACTGGAATACAGTTTTGCGCCACAGAAACTAAAATAAGAAAATTTTATCTTAAATTTAAAAAATAAAAATATTAGAAACTTGTATTTTCCCCCCTTGCAAACAAATTTTGACAGCTGCTGGGACCTAGCATTGCCTTAATGGGCTGTTTGTGCACAAATGCACATAAATCTATGTTCTGCAGCTGTGGGGGTGATTTTTGCAGCAGCATCTCCCTAAAGAAGCATTATGCATCATAAGAACATAAGAACATAAGAACAGCCCCACTGGATCAGGCCATAGGCCCATCTAGTCCAGCTTCCTGTATCTCACAGCGGCCCACCAAATGCCCCAGGGAGCACACCAGATAACAAGTGACCTCGTCCTGGTGCTCTCCCCTACATCTGGCATTCTGACTTAACCCATTCCTAAAATCAGGAGGTTGCGCATACACATCATGGCTTGTACCCCATAATGGATTTTTCCTCCAGAAACTCGTCCAATCCACTTTTAAAGGCGTCTAGGCTAGACGCCAGCACCACATCCTGTGGCAAGGAGTTCCACAGACTGACCACGCGCTGAGTAAAGAAATATTTTCTTTTGTCTGTCCTAACCCGCCCAACACTCAATTTTAGTGGATGTCCCCTGGTTCTGGTATTATGTGAGAGTGTAAAGAGCATCTCCCTATCCACTCTGTCCATCCCCTGCATAATTTTGTATGTCTCAATCATGTCCCCCCTCAAGCGTCTCTTTTCTAGGCTGAAGAGGCCCAAACGCCGTAGCCTTTCCTCATAAGGAAGGTGCCCCAGCCCCGTAATCAGCTTAGTCGCTCTCTTTTGCACCTTCTCCATTTCCACTATGTCTTTTTTGAGATGCGGCGACCAGAACTGGACACAATACTCCAGGTGTGGCCTTACCATCGATTTGTACAACGGCATTATAATATTAGCCGTTTTGTTCTCAATACCCTTCCTAATGATCCCAAGCATAGAATTGGCCTTCACTGCCGCCGCACATTGGGTCGACACTTTCATCGACCTGTCCACCACCACCCCAAGATCTCTGTCCTGATCTGTCACAGACAGCTCAGAACCCATCAGCCTATATCTAAAGTTTTGATTTTTTGCCCCAATGTGCATGACTTTACACTTACTGACATTGAAGCGCATCTGCCATTTTGCTGCCCATTCTGCCAGTCTGGAGAGATCCTTCTGGAGCTCCTCACAATCACTTCTGGTCTTTACCACTCGGAAAAGTTTGGTGTCGTCTGCAAACTTAGCCACTTCACTGCTCAACCCTGTCTCCAGGTCATTTATGAAGAGGTTGAAAAGCACCGGTCCCAGGACAGATCCTTGGGGCACACCGCTTTTCACCTCTCTCCATTGTGAAAATTGCCCATTGACACCCACTCTCTGCTTCCTGGCCTCCAACCAGTTCTCAATCCACGAGAGGACCTGTCCTCTAATTCCCTGACTGTGGAGTTTTTTCAGTAGCCTTTGGTGAGGGACCGTGTCAAATGCCTTCTGAAAGTCCAGATATATAATGTCCACGAGTTCTCCCGCATCCACATGCCTGTTGACCTTTTCAAAGAATTCTATAAGGTTTGTGAGGCAAGACTTACCCTTACAGAAGCCATGCTGACTCTCCCTCAGCAAGGCCTGTTCGTCTATGTGTTTTGAGATCCTATCTTTGATGAGGCATTCCACCATCTTACCCGGTATGGATGGGTATAAGTCTATAAGTCTATAAGTCTTCTATAAGTCTATAAGTCATCTATAAGTCCTCCTGTTTTGAGTAAATCAATGTTCCTTAAACTGTGGGTTGGGACCCACTAGTTGGGTCGTGAGTCAATTTCAGATGGGTCACACAGCACTTACCTCAACCGCCATTGAAAATACAGGCTACAGAGCTTCTGGGGAGGGTGGGCTGCTGGTGGGAGAGAGGCATTGTACTTTGCCCTGAATAGGTGGGAAGATGGGATGCTGGAGAGGGGGGAGAGCTGTGTGGTTTGGAAAGGATCTAAGTCTGTGTTCTGCTTTGACTCCCAAGCTGGAATGTTTGAATTCCAGGCTATGCAAAATTATCAGCATGAGTGCACTGTGTAATGAAACCTTTGACAGACTGCAGCTTAGGTTCGAAGCCTAAATTGATGATGACACTTCTGGCCATGACATCACTTCTAGGTTAATGACTGGGCTCTAGGTTCTGATGGGTCCCAATAGACTGTGATTCTAAAATGTAGGTCCCGGTACTAAAAAGTTTGAGAACCACTGGATTAAATGTTTGACGTATTATCAAAGTAACAATTATCCATTAAAAATTGAGATGCACCTGAATTTTGCATTGTCCTGTTCTGGTCAGTCTGTGAGATGCTGGGAAAGTTTTGCCAGGGACTGAGCTTTGGTAGCAGTTGTTTGATTATTATTATTATTATTATTAATATTATTAACAGTATTTATATACCGCTTTTGAACTAGAAGTTCACAAAGCGGTTTACAGAGAAAAATCAAATAACTAAAATGGTTCCCTGTTCCAAAAGGGCTCACAATCTAAAAAGATGCAAAAGAATACCAGCAGACAGCCACTAGAACAGACACTGCTGGGGTGAGGTGGGCCAGTTACTCTCCCCCAGCTAAAAATAGGAGCACCCACTTGAAAAAGTGCCTCTTACCCAATTAGCAGGGGTTTGATAGCAAGTATATTGACCATTTGCCCACATACCCCACTAAAACTTGAGACAAGGAATTTGGATTACCGATTCCCAGGCTACCATGACTCAGGAACTGCAGCCTCAGTCACACATCTAGCAGGACTTTCGACTCAGAAGTTACGTCTTTGGTAATACTGCCAATCTCTATCCCTCAAAAGGACTGAAACCCAAGGACATTTTTGGGGTTGATGAACAGTACATTATTAGAGTATGCCGTTTCAATACTCACTTCCATGTTGGCAACCTTCAGTCTCGAAAGACTATATCGCGCTCTGAATGGTGGTTCTGGCACAGCGTCTAGTGTGGCTGAAAAGGCCGATTCGGGAGTGACAATCCCTTCCACACTGGGAGCAAGTGCAGTCTGTCCCTGGTCTGTCCCCCTGGCTACAGGCCTTCCTTCTTTGCCTCTTTGCCTCAGTCTGTTGGCCAAGTGTCTCTTCAAACTGGGAAAGGCCATGTTGCACAGACTGCCTCCAAGCGGGCCGCTCAGAGGCCAGGGTTTCCCACTTATTGAGGTCCACTCCTAAGGCCTTCAGATCCCTCTTGCAGATGTCCTTGTATCGCAGCTGTGGTCTACCTGTAGGGCGCTTTCCTTGCACGAGTTCTCCATAGAGGAGATCCTTTGGGATCCAGCCATCATCCATTCTCACGACATGACCGAGCCAACGCAGGCGTCTCTGTTTCAGCAGTGCATACATGCTAGGGATTCCGGCATGTTCCAGGACTCACTTAAGCACTCAATAAAATGACTTTTTGATACCATTTGAGCCTTGATAGAAAGCCTTTGATTCAAAGGTTATATAAACCAAAGTGAGCCCTGGACTGATGTGCTTGAGATTAATGCCCTTAAAAGTAGTGGCTAATTTGAAATTCCTTGGTAATTGCATGTTTGCTTGAATTTAGTTTAACTTACCTAGTTTGAGCCTCCAGAACTACCATTGCACCCAATTATTCAAAAGTTAATTGCTGTGTAACCCACACTATCCTGTGGCAAAGCTTAATTTCACCTTTTAACAATTCTTATTGGAAAGGTTAGATTTACTTCCTAATTGTGGACCTTCAGTTAGCTTCTCTGTCTCACTGTAGGATTTTTGCTTCTGAATTGATGTTGGAATTAACTTTTTTAATAGGTACTCTTGCTTGCTGGTAACTATGGAGGGAACAGCAGTTTTGTGGAAGTAATAATGATTTAAAGGGTATCTGCAGCCTTTGAATTAAAGTATTGCTGAAATGTGCCTGCCTAAATTAATGTGTGGAATGGAAAACAAGGGCAAGAATAGGTGCCTGTAAATTCTTAAGAATTGAATTGAAGGACAATTATCTGCTGAACTTTCTGCTTCTTCTCCTCTTGGACCGTTACAAAGAACAAGTGCAACCAAGATTGGAAAGCTTTTTCTTTCTGCATCCTAGTTACTATTTTGTATAGAAAAAAAAGGTGATGTAGAGTTTTATGAATTTTGTTGTTTGAAAATGAATTTTTTAAACTCTCCAATAGTTTCTTGCGCATCCATTTGTGATTAGCGTTGGGAAGGATTGATCTTGGGAATCTGCAGCAGAGACCACAGTCTGAAGTGTGCTCCCCAGCTTTTAACTCTGCTCATGAACCATTACTGGGCCATTGTCACTACTTAAAAGAACCAATTTCCTCCCGGTTTGGCTTTATGTGACCATTTTTTTCTTTCACAAAAGTTAACCAGTTGAGCCAATTCACATCCAATTTAATAAAGGAAGGTTTTTGACTTGTACTGTGAAATTTCATTACATTTTTCTCTCTGACTAGCTAAAATGAGGTTGAGTAGTTATCTAATTTCAGTTTTCAAAAGCAATCTCCTAATGTTTTTGAGCTATTTGATTTTTGGAACCTTAGGAAAAAAAGAGCAGAGAGATCTCTAAATAAAGTGGGGAAAAAGTTAAATAGAAGACATTTATAGCAGTTTTCTCGGGGCAAGGATACAACTCAAGAGCTCTTTCTCTTCTTGCAGCTATTCCACAGAAGGCATGATGGCTATTAATCTGTATGGTTAAATATTCATTCATGAGCTGTTACAGTAATTAAATCCCGCTGCAGAAGGAAGTGCTAAAGAGTCTCTGGAGGGGAGGTATCATATAGCAAATGTAATCTTGCAAATTAACAAAGCTTTTCAGTTATTTAGCTGTATTGCTGTACTAATCTTCTTGCTGTGTTAATCTTAAACTCATGAAGGTCTTTCTCTTTCTGCTGCATTGTTATGGGCTCTTCAGAGAACAGATAAGGGGGGAAAAATGAGATACTGCATGATTATCTGCTGAATTTCATGATGACCAAGAATACTGCCATCTGGCAAAAAGGCTACAGAGAAGGGGAAGAAGGGGCAACTTCTCGAAATCTTCTTTGGCTTAGGACGGGGGTGTCCAAAGTTTTTGGCAGGAGGGCCACATCATATCTCTGACACTGTTTTGGGGGCCGGGAAAAAAAGAATTAATTTAAATTTAAAATTTGAATAAATTTACATAAGTTCACATAAATATATTAAAGATGAACTTGTATGAATGAATGAAGGTCTTGCAATAGCTCAAGGCCTATAAAAGGCCTTGCACAAAGCAAGCCTGGCCTTTCCTTTGCTGCTGCTGCTACTACATCACAACATGAAACAGCAAGCAGTGGAGGGAGCCCTCATCCTACAGCTCACGCAAGAGATCAAACAGTTGCATTCGGCCAGTGCGGGCTCCAGCAAGTCTCCGGAGGGCCAGAGGCTCATTGGAGACTGGGGGCTCCCTGAGGGTTGCATTGGGAGTCCACGAGGGCTGCAAGTGGCCCCAGGGCCAGGGTTTGGGCACCCCTGGCTTAGAAGATGTTAAGTCATAACCATGACTAAGAAATTGGAAGTGAACTGCCGCATTAACCATGGTGCAACAGCACATTTATGTTGCAAACCACAGTTAGCTTTTAAACCAGGTTTGAAGCTAAATTGTGAATGCTAATTAAAGCTAACAACTGTTAGCTGCCATTATCCATGATTAATACTGGTGCAGCTGTAATGTAAATTCATACTTCATGCTGGAAAGGGAAAGGAGGGCATTACTCAGGACAGAGAGGGGAAGCGGAAGAAGTGTGCACGTCTGTGGCCTGCTGTTTTGCTCTCTAACTAAAGTTAATACTTTGGGGATGTTATGCCTGCACTGGACGGAATCCTTTGCTGTTTGGATACTTGGTGAAAAAGGTGGTAACTTAGGATGCATTCACCTATATCTCTCAGTGTTTATTTTGTACTGTGGGAGCAGACCTTCCATTGTGTATGTTCTTTACACTTGTTCTATACTGTCTCCCCACCACTGCTCCAAGTATACCTACTGCTAGCAATTGTATTAAATTGGGCTAACCAGACTATGTTGAATCATACGTTTAACTTTTGGGAAATTCTTGGCTATGTTGGCATTAGTATTGTGATATGCAAACTGGTATGGATAAGTGAAGGTAAAAGTGATCTTAGAGGCAATGACTAAGGGTGCAGGCAGAGAAGACAGTTTATCATACAGTAACCATGTGCCAGCTAAATTTGGCTCCCAAAGCAATATACTACTATGGCAATCCATCAAGGAGAGTACATTAGGGATATATATGGAAGTGCATAGGGCAGAGTCTTTTCATCTCTAGCGGTGGAATGATTAGGCTCTAGGCTGTTTCCTTTTGGGGAGAGGGGGAGCTGCAGATGGATTCTGGGAATGAGACTAGCTGATGAGAAAGGCATCAATCCATGGATACGTTCATACCCGCCAACACTAGTAGAAAGAATGTACCCTTGTAATGCCATTGTTCTAACACCAGGGGCCACTCTTCCCATTGCAGATCAAAGTTTTCCATATTCTGTACTCTCATTTACTCTGTAATAGCTTGTCCTGCATCCTGAAGCAGAATATTGTATTGGACCAGCATAATGCATTCAGCCCTCACTCTGTATGAGGAGAGGCAGACAAGCGATTGACCTTTAGTTTAACAGGTGTATTTAATGACATTTGTTTATACTATGGAGTCAAAATAGTTGACACAACCAACTAATGAACTGTTATAGCAATGGATAAACAAAAACACAAATGAACTAAACCACAAACCACTGTTAGGTTACGTGGCACTAGCACTAACTGGAGAGTATCCTCTGTCACTGGAAACTTTCAGGCTGCAATCCTATTTTACTTACCTGAAATTAAATTCAATGAATCTCAGTAGGGCTTGTTTTTGAGTAGACATGCATAGGATTGCATTGTCAACGCACAATCCTATGCATACCTGCTGAGAAGTAAGTGCTCAATGGGACATACTCTTGGGTAAGTGGGTATAAGATTGCAACTTGATCATTTTTCCTCTCATACCCCCATGCCGTTTATCTGCTTCCTTTTCCTCGAATCTGTTCTCATAAGCTCTCCTCAGTTTGCTTTTTCTCCCCCTCTTTCTTTCCAAACATTCTCTGCTCATCCCTTAACAGCTAAAGGCAGTGGTTTTCAAACTGGGGTGTCGTGATGCCCCAGCCTGAAGGCCCTGGCCTCTGTCCCTTTAAGGGGTGGGGGAAGGGAGGAGGCAGTGACGCGATCCCCAGGATCGCATCGCTAAGGGGGCTGCAGAGACTGGGATGCACTCACCGGTCCCTCCAGCAGCTGTCCTGGGGTGCAGGGAGCCTTGCACAAGTGTCTGCAAGGATCCCCAGGCTTCTAAAAGTGAAAGTGGAGCAATCACATTCCACCTTCACAAAACCGGAATTGGAGTGCAGTTGCTCTGCTTTCACTTTTGACGACCTGGGGAGCCCTGCAGACGCTTGTGCAGGGCTCCCCGCACCCCAGGACGGGGAGGGACTGGTGAGTGCATCCCAGTCCCTGCAGCTCCCCTTAGTGACGCGATCCTGGGGATCACCAAGACTTACTGCGGTTCAAACCCAAAACAGGTTCAAACCCAAAAGACTTACTGCGGTTTCCCCAAAACTGCTGGCTTAGGGGAAAAGGGGCAGCTCCCAGGGGCAGCTAAAAGCAGCAGTAGGAGTCTTGGCATGGCAGGCAGAGCCAGTGATGTCACTAGGTTTGTGTCACCTGGTGTGGGAGGCCAGCACATCACTCCTATGATGGGCAGAGCAATGCTCTAGGTGGTGGGCATGTTGATGTACCATTGCCCCACCCTGCTGGTTTTTTGGCTATAACCCTTGATAGAGAAGAGAGTTCAGTGTTGTTTGTTTCATTGTACTCTGCATGAAATTACACATTAAATGATGTATAATATTATGGTACTATTCAAAAGTACTAACATTTTAAACGTTTTGGCCAGTAGTGGTGTCAGTCTGGTTCGGCCTGCACCCCCACACTCCCTAGTACCACCATTGGGTAGAGCTCCAGCACATGGTTTTTGCGCACTGGAGAAAGCCCACTTCAAGCCCCTTACTGCTGTTGGTAGCTTTGTAGTCTGGCCTCCCAATCTGAAAGAAACTGGCAATGATGTCATCACTAGTTACTTCAGGAGCCACGCGCTGCTTCTGCATTGCAGGGGGCGAGTCTGGGAAGAGCTGCTTTAGGGATAGGCATTTCATCCATTAGAGCAGAGCTATTCAAACTGGAGTGTCGCAGTGGCGCAGCCTGACAGCCTTGGCCTCTGCCCCCTTAAGGGGCGGGGGCAGGGGGAAGGCAGCAATGCGATCCCCCGAATCGTGTTGCTAAGGGGGGCTGCAGGGACTGGGATGTGCTCACCAGTCCCTGCAGCAGCCTGTCGAGGGGGATGCAGAGGGGATGCAGGGCTCCCTGACATTCCGAAAGTGAAAATGGAGCGATCACGGTCCACCTCTGCAAAACCAGATGACTGGGGAGCCCTGCAGATGCTCATGCAGGGCTCCCCACATCCCCAACAGGCTGCTGCAGGGACTGGTGAGTACATCCAGTCCCTGCAGCCCCCCTTAGCGAGGTGATCCTGGGAATCCGGGGGATGCGATCCTAAGGATCGCTTCGCTGCCTCCCTTCCCTCCTCTCTGCAAGGACTTCCCGCAGTCCTCAAACTCCCTGAGAGTTGGAAAACTGCAGCGTTGGAGTACATCTTACTGGCTATCTTACACTTGTGTTCTCCAGTACTAATTAATGCGGCACAGATCCAGCAGTTAACACTTTTTGTATCCTACAGTGGCAATAAAAAAAAAAAGAATAAAGCAAAAAAAAGAATGAAGAGATTTAAGATCTAATTATTATAATAATGTAATACATTTCAGGTGTTCAGTGTGCTTCATATTAATTAAGCCAGTGATCCTTACAGCTCCCTTTTATTCCATTTTTATCTCACTCTGAAATACTTGGAGAAGTGCTTGGAGTTGTTATTAACAGCTCTTTGCTGAATCAAGTCTTTGTGCATAGATTCGGTGTGCCTATGCAAACCAGATGCTGGACACAAACAACAAAGGAAGGCCATAATCTTTATGCCGCTCTTGTAAGCCCCAACCGAAGTCATCTGGTTGTCTCCTGTTGGAAACAGATTTCAGGATTAGATGGACCAATGTGCGGAATCCTTCAGGCAATTCATATATTCTTGTAGATGACCTTGAACTGTCTGGAGAAAGTCTTCTTTGCCAAGGATGCAGGACAGAAAATCCGCCAGAATATAAACTGTTCCATCTGCTGTTGCTGCAGAAAAATGTTGTTGTGAATGTGTTGCATTTTCTTAGGGAGTGACATTCTGGTTGGTATTCTATCATTTTAAATGGATATGAAAGGGACTTGGCAGATATTGTAGAATCTGCCAGTCTTAACTGCTTGTAAATGTAATTAGTGTGCAAAACATGCAGCTTGGGAGGATATACCTAAACCTAATTAGTTAGCAACCTGAGGTTGTTAGCATGCCCTTTCCGATAAGAATGTCAAAGAAGGTACATGAAAACACAAGTTGGTGTGTAGCTTTTGGTGTTGTGAATTCTTTAAATAGTTTACCTTTTGCTCTGAATTAAATCTCCCTGGAGACTTAAGAGGAATGGATGCTGTATGTTTGTGGAGCTACATAGAAAGATCGATGTTTCACATCAAAATGTGACCTAGAGGCAATGCTGTCTGGGCAGTATTCCCATCATACGAAAGGGGAACATGAGATTTCTCTGAATCAGTTGTCTTCCTTTGGCTCTGCCTAATCCTCGGCTGTCATTTCCCTTGCTTTTCAATGCAGTCTGTTCTATGTCAAGTTGTAGGGGTGGACCACTGTGGCATCTCAAAGCTCAGTGGTTTCCAAACTTTTTCAACAGGCAGCTCTCTTGACCTACTGGGCATGGCTCACCATTAGGGCTACAGTCCTATACTTTGGTGCTTTTTGTGAGGATTCCACGGTTCCCTTGACTGGTTTCTGCAGCTCCCTGGAGAGCCGTGGCTCACAGTTTGGGAACCACTGTCATAACTGGACATAGCTTCTTAGGGCCTGGTGGCTGCCCGTTGCTGACCATGATTGCAAATAAGATTGATTCTCAGTATCTGCAAGGGATTTATTCCAGCACCCCCTGCAGCTACCAACATTTTAAGATGCTTCAGTCCTGGTGCCACAGTCACTTACTTTGATGCTGCACTGGGCCCTCTGGAGGTTGGGCCAACCCGTGGCCTGCTCTATGCACCTCACTGCCTCCTCAGAAGTCCTCCCGGATGCAACTGGAAACCACTTCTGGTTCACATTCATGACTTCCAATTGCATCCAAGAGGTGTTCTGAGGCTGGGGAAGGCTTTTCCACATTTCAGAACACCTCCCTGAAAGTTGTGGGCATGAACCAGAAGTAGCTTCCAATCCCATCCTGGTTTGCATCTGAGGCATAGGGAGGCATCTATGGATGGTAGAATCCACAGATACAGAGTCCATGGATAAGGAAGGCCCACTGTTGGCATCCTGCAGTCTCGGAAGACTATGGTATCGCGCTCTGAATAGTGGTTCTGGAACAGAGTGTCCTCTCCAGTGCGCAAAGCCTGGGTAAAGTAGATATGGAGGATAGACTGTTACCCATGCAGCAAAACCCCCCACTCCATGTCACTGAAATGGTCCAATGGAAAGTAAGAAGCCAATACAGTTGGTTCCAGCAGCGTCACAGGAGTTGCCAGAACATGACTGTGTTCAGCCATGAACTGCTTCAGGGACTCCGGCTCCATATTTTGCCTTGAGGTTGACTCCTGAAGCCTTTTCCATAACTGGATGTAGCCACAAGGCAGTGGAGGTTTGGGATCAGAGTTTTCCTTCTCTCAGATGAGCTGCCTTCCCAGGCTGACGAGTCCCATCTACCCGGTGGCTGTTTAGTCGCCTCTTACGACAAATACAGGCAAACTGAGGGCCCATTCTTGTCCCCCAGCCCCCAGGGGTTAAGGCCCACTGTAGTCTGGTTTGTTCCTCGGTTTTCGTTTGTGGCATTTCGCATATTTTTTAATAAACTGTAATACTCTTAATTTTGCTACTCGTGGCAAAGAGAAAGCAGTTTTCCTGTAAATGCTGCAAGTGATCCACGGCAGCCCTTGTCATTTCTCTTGTCAGGGAACGTTAATCAAATGCCATGTCCTTGTGTGATGTAAGCTGACTCATGCCATGTTTAGTTATTGGCATAACTGAAAGTCTTAGAGGAGCAGGCAGTTGGAAGTGCTTTGTGGCTTCAGCCCCAACCTTCATGGGAAAAGCAGATGGTGAATGTTCAGCTACAGGGCACCCACCATAATCTTGTCCTTAGCAAGACACTTCCTGGCTACTATCTCTTGTTTAACAACTGCTGATTTCTTTGACTTCTGCGTCTTCTTGACTGGGGACGCTTTGCAAGCCTGGAGGTTGTTATTTCTGGTTGCAGGTACTTCAGATATAGCTGTGCGTATAAAGTATTTTGAACTACTTTGTGAGCTCTCGAAGTCTGAAATGACACTGCTACAGTATCTTGCAGTGTTTGGCTTTATAAGGCAGCAACTCTCATTCCTCTGTGTTCAGAGGGCTGGGTCATGCATGCAAGTACATCCCTTGATTTTTCCCCACACATCATTACTGTACTATGTATATGTGAACAGACTATGAAAAGCATTGCATTCAAATAGATAGGAAGAGCAATGGAAGGTATATTTGTGTATTGGTTCCTTGGCCTATTCATATATGTACCTTATCACTTGATGTTGCAATCATCTCATGATGAATGTGTTCATCTGAACCAGCCCTAGAGCATTTCCTTATTATTATTATTCCAAACTATATGAAACACAGTTGTTAATTGGTGTTGACAATTGATGCAAGTCTCAGCTTTAGACCCAGGTATGAAGTAGAAATAAGTGCAGCATGTACTACGTTCCTAAAAGTGCTGCATTTTGCAGATCTGATGGTGTTATTTCAGTAAGCAGTTATTTAAAGTAATTCACAAAACTTTTTGAGATTGTTCCAAGTGCCTCAATGACAATGGAGACCACTTTGGTATGTTTTGTCCATAGTCATAGCAATTTCAATGGTCAGATCTCTGGATTTTGTAATTTTTTTCTAATTTTTCATTGACTCTTGTATCTCCAGGAATTGCAATATCAATTAACCAGATGTTTTGGTTTTCAATTATTGTAATATTAGGTGTAATGTTCAAGGTGTATGTCTGTTTGAATGTTAAAGTCCCCCGGGATCTTGACTAGTTCATTTCCCAACACTTTCTCAACCTGGTATTCCTAAACATTTTTCGATGCTGGCAAATTAAAGCTTTTTGCATAATGACCAGTGGATTAATTTTGCAACTCTGTTGTGTCTGACTGTGTGATTTTACTACATTCACATATCAGATATTATTATTATTATGAATAATAATAGCACACAACCCTCCCTTCATGGGCTGGATAAAGAGCTTCTGTTATAACTATGTAGAAGGTCCTCCTCCCACAGCCATAGCCCTTATGTGGTACAGTCCAGGAAAAAGCCATACCGCCCTCATTATGCTGTGATTGTTCATGATCCCTGAAAGAATACTGCATGCAGTCACAGTCTGAACATTATTTTGTTACATGTTTTATATTCAGGGCACCCATTTTAATTTGTGACGAATACCTAGAAATGCCGCTCATCTCATTCAGGTGAATTTCAAAGCTGTAAGTTTTAAATTGTAATGGGATTTGTAATGGGACCCACTTATGAACGGTTGCTCATTTATGTCTCTCATCCGGTTTCTCTTTCAAACAGCGCTGGCATTATTTCCTATGAGTGCCTTCCATTATTTATCATAAAGCTTGCTTGTACTTTTTAATTAGTTTTTGGGTTTCTTCAATCTTGCTGTAATAATTTGATTTTTGTCTCCAATATTCAGTCAGTCTTACCATATGTTGAACATCATTTACGCATAAAAAGCTACTTGCTGTTTTTACCTTTTTGGAAATTTAGTCTTCTCAGTAAGGGCTTTATAACCATCTGCTGCCCTCGGAAATCTTGTGCTAATGTAGACATCTGCAGTTGTGACCTCGGGGTTATTAAGCAGCCGTGTCCAGTTGAATGCCCTTGTGCGTGGCTCTCCAGCATTCAGCACCATGGACAAGGAATTGCTTTAGCTGCAGCTAATGCTATTAAGTTGCGCATGGCACGTGAACATACATGCGTGCTCTCCATTCTTCTGGTACTGCAGAATGGGTCAGAGTCAGTGATCTGGGAAAAGAACCCTCCCAATTAACTGTAAACTCAAATAGATGCTTCCTAATCTTCCATTAGCATTTGTTGTAATCCCTTTTGTGAATTGTCTCTGTTGTGGGGGGAAAAGAAACAATTGTTTGTGATGAGCCATGTTGTCCTTGACAATTACGAGGTCACTACCTCTTGTTGGGCTGGTTAGATGGGGATTTTGCAAAATGAAATGCTTCTGGTTTTCTCAATCTGCTGCAATGGTATATAACTTTCATGCAGGATGAGCTCTCTTGGAAATCTACCAGGAGGTAGGTAAAAATATCCAGAGCATGATTCTGACATCTGGAGTTGATAAGTATCTCTGTAAAAAGGGCTTCCTGCTATTGAACAAATCTTAGAGTAACAGTATGTTATGTTACTGGGTATTGTGCAGGAATATTGGTATCCCTGTATAGCTGCAGAGACTATTTTTGACACAAAACTTAGCATTTCAGTTTATGTTGCTCAACATGAAGAAAATCAAGGTGTTTTGTTTTTTTTAAAGCAACAGTTCTGACTTTTACAGTGACTCTTTTCAGAATTTAACTTGCACTCTTTATCTTGAAATAAAGGATATGTTTGAAGGTATCCTATTCATTGACCCATTGAGGTAGGAAAATTCCCTTGAGTCCACCGTGATGCATCTGATGAACTTGGGGCCCACTCCTAAACTAGGCCAGCAGTGACGCTGAACCCTAATGCAACGCTTGGTGCCATAAAGGTGACATAAAGCACGTATATGGCACCTGGTGAGTAGGGAGTACTGGCACTGGGCCCACACTAATTAGACATTGGGCCCAGCGCTAGCAGGAAGAGAATATGCTGCTGCCAAGTGCTAAGTGCAACTGTTGGGCAGCGGTGTGGCCTCTGGGGGTGGCATAGGGCAGAACAAGGGTGGGGCAGGGGGAGGAACTGTGGTGGGATGGGGTAGAATCGGCAGACCTCTGCTCTGCCATATCCAACTCCATGTCAGGCCTGAAGGGTGTCTCAAGTCTGTGCCAGCAAAATAGCCAGTGCAGACTTGAGAAACCTCATTGCAGGGCTTAGGGCTTTCCCCAAAGAGGGGGATGAAAGTCCCCTTTCCCTGAGGAGATCTCCAGCTGCTTCTTGGGCCTGCTGTATACAGCAGTAGCCGCTTTGGTATGGCTGCTCCAGGGGGTGTTGGGAAGCTCAGGTTTGGGTTGTCAGTTGCTTTTTTCCCCATTAAGCAATTCCTTGATTAGATAAAAATAAAAGTTGCTGGAGCATTCATTTCTGCTGTGATGCATAACAAATTTATGCAGATTTGGGTAAGACTAATCTGCATGTGAAATGGGACGGGGTGATGACTAACCCATGTGCACCTGTATCAAAGCTTTGTTGGGCACAGATTAATGGGCAGAATGATGTTTAGCCAAGTGCATTGCTCTGCAGTGTTTGACTGAATTAAATGCAGAAAAGGATCAGAACAAAATGTCTTTCGAAAAGAACAGTGCACCCTCTTCGTATGTTTTGATGTGTTTAGTTTTGATGTGTTTATCTCTGGTTGTCTTAATTTGTTACTGGTCTCTTACGTTGGGGAATGTCCAGTCCCATGAAGCAAGAGGGCGCACCTGAGGGCAGTGGAACCAGGCAGTCAGGATAGCAGTGGGTCAAGCTGGAGTTGTGGTGTTAAGTTTACAAATATTTATATACTGCTTTTCAGTAGGGGTAGTTCACAAAGTGGCTTACATAATGAAATGAATCAAGGTTCCCTGTCTGCAAAGTGCTCACAGCCTGATGTAGAAGAAACATCAGCAACAGACACTGGAAGAGAAGCCATGCTGGGATGAAGAGAGACAGTTGCTCTCCTAAGCTAAATACAAGAGGGCCCGGTTTGGAAGGTGTCTCTTTGCCCAGTTACTAGAGGTCAAACATTTAAAACTCTCAGTTGGCAATTGCTTCCATCAGGTCTGGAACTCAATTGAGGCCTGCCTCTTGGGATACCCCCCCCTTCCAGGCTCTCTGCCACTTACTGAAGAGTAGAGAATTTGGGGCCTGGATCCTTTCACTTTGTCACCTCTGTATGAATGATTATCTGGTATGCTGTCTGAGGTGGCAAGGGGGCACTGGCAGCTGGGGACGGGCAGTATGAATTCTCTGTGTAGAGCAGCCATTTTCAACCACTGTGCACGTTGGGGTGTGTGGGTGGTCCACAGGTGTGCCACAGGAACTTGGGAGGGAAGGTCATTTATTAGTAGGGCCAATAAGGAATGTGAGCTACTGGCAGCATGATGTCAGATTTGTCAAAAACCTGATGGTGTGTCCTGACAATTTTAGTGTCTTGTCAGTGTGCCAGGAGATGAAAAGGGTTGGAAATCACTGCTGTAGAGGGAGCCAATCCCTTGAGGCAGTGTTTCCTGCAGCAGACTCAAAGGGGCACCTCAAAATGTTTAAATGGGGGCTAGTATCTACCCCACAGTGTGATTGCAGGTTATTCCGCCAAACCATATACCACATTGTGTCTGGTTGCAAACTGAGGGCGTATACTGGCCCATGGTCTGACTTTCTCAATGAAGGTAACTCTGTCCTTGAATGGCTGGACGAACTGGACATTGACATTTGCACATGCCCGATCTCGTCTGATCTTGGGAGCTAAGCAGGGTCAGGCCTGGTTAGTACTTGGATGGGAGACCGCTTGGGAATACCGGGTGCTGTAGGTTTATACCATAGTCTTTCGAGACTGAAGGTTGCCAACCATTACTAGTCTAATTGATGCATAACTCCATGTATTATACGCCATACACTAAATAAATAAACCCCAAAATGTCCCTGGCAGCTTTTCTTCCCAGGTCTCCCAGTTGCTGCCGTCTTGACCAGCTAGGACAATGCAAGATTGTGGTCCTTTCTCATGGGAGTGTGGCAGGGTGCCATGGAAGAAGGGCGCCAAGTCCAAAGTAAGTTTGGGACCCACTGCCTTAGGGGAATCTGCCTCATTCAGTTGCAGTTCAGGAGTTTCTGACTTGAGGGGTCCCAGTTGATAGGCTTAGCTTAGGCTTTATGTTGGGGCCTGGGTGTGAGTCTAGCATCTTCAATGTTTGTACTGCCACTCCCTCCAAAAGGGGTCCAAAAGAAACTTTGTACCCCCTGATAAAATTCCTCTTAGAGACCCTGAGATAGATTATCAGCTTTCCATTTTCTTTTAGTGGGTGAAAAGCAGATCAATGGGGCTGGTGTCCAGGGTAGGGGGAGGAAGGCAGTGGCAGTTGTAGACTCGGGGTGAAGGACACTGCATCTACCACCGTTTTGCTCCCCTTCAGTCTTTGGTTGATGCAGCCCACATCAGCTTGCTCTCTTGAATGGGCAGCCTTTGATGTACGAGGATGGGAGTTCAAGTCTTAAGGGCCAACAGGAGAAGAATGCCCAGGGTTATTAAGACTGCAGGATTTTTTTAATGGTGTAATGAAAAAAAAAAATTAACTTGAAGGGATTTAAAAATATTTTTAGAAGAACACATCCTCCCTGAAGAAATGTTTATTTTGTGATAGAAGCTTTTTATTTCCTCCTACCTTCAACTAGCTGCAGCTACTGCCCTTCAACCAAATGCACCAGTCCTTGGAAAGTGATACTGACATCCAATCACATGCGATCTTGTCCATTGCACCATTATTGATACACACCGCAGGAGGTCAGTGCCAAAAACGAACATCTTCTGCAAGATCCCTATTAAGAGGAATTGTGCACAGCCTGGCTCTGTGTATTTCCATAACAAAATGTAAATGCCAGTGTCACTCCTTGCCTAAAACAAGCTGACATCAAATAATCAAAACTACTTAACACCGTGGCACCAACTGACAACATCCTGCAATGTCAAAATGAGAAATGACATTCTGTCTTGCTCATTAGCATTTGCAAAATGGGTGCTGCTGTAATGGAAGTTGAGACTAGAATCTCCGACCTCTCTCTTGAAATTCTGCGACAGCAAAAAAAAATCCTATGCTAGCTTACTAAGAAATAAAGCCCATTATGTTCAGAGACCCATTGTGTCTGCAGAGGTTTGCAACCATAAATCTGTAACCACAACTAGAATAGCCTTATGTATTGTACATACTTATCTCTATGACTGTAGTGTGTTCATAAAGCTATTTTCTACTCATTAAATAAAATTTATTTGTAGGTTAACTGGTTGGTTGTTTGGGGAAATATGCAATTCTAAAACAAATGGCAGACTCTTTGCCTGTTTGTTATCTTGCTTGTTATGCATCTGTAGCAGTAGTCCTTCAGCTTTGTCCTACTGATCTTCCAATAAGTCAAGGATAAGGCAGTTCAATCTTCCCAAGGTTCTTGAAGACACAGAGAAGATAGACTGCTAAGCTGATGTCCACTGCTTTCATTGCAGGAAAACTAATAGTTTCTTTCAGTAGTATTGCATCTGAGTCAGCAGCTCATAGGATCCAGCATAAGGGCACTAAGTAGGACAGAGAAGGGGAATCCTTCCCCCTCCACACAGGCACTAAGATGTTTTGGCCATAAATGAGCATTAGGGTATGTGGTGTGGAGGTGGGGGTTATTGAAGGTAAATAATCTGCCTCCCAGAAATAGGGTCATATTTCAGTAACAATGGCTGAAAATGAATGGCCTTGCTAGGACCATTCCAAGTTCAGAGTCTGTATGCATTCTGCCAGAGGAATCTAGCAGAACAAAATATAAATAAGCCACCTAATTTGGAGGACATGTTTGGGAGCCAAAGGCAGGATATAAATAAATGTGGGTGTTTTTTTTGTTGGTTTAACCTTTTTAAACCTTTAAATGTCTACCAAAGTGCAAACTATTGGATTGATGAAATTCAAGAAAACAATTTCAACAAAGAAATATTCTCTTTCTCTCCCTCTCTGTACCTTTTTGGAAGATAGGTAGCTTTGCTAACAATGCCATTGTCTGTGGGGAGGTATATTAGAAATCTGATGTTAAATTTCGGAGGTCAGGCACTAATTTCAGGGGTCAAATATCAAGCCCACCAAATTGATATTTGCATTTCTGCAGGGAAATCTGGCCCCCAATATTCCATTTCAAATGCCTGCCTTCATAATTCACTGTGACATGTTTCTGAGCAACCTTCCAGCACGGAACTCATTGCGGTACTGGGCTTGAATCTAAATGCAGGGGATGAGACCTCGTCAGTTGCTGTGATAGAAGAATCAACTTTTAAACTGCTTTATTGTATTTTGGATTGAGATAATATATTTTAGTTCATTGATGTTAAAATAAAACATTCCATAATCAATTTTTTTCTTTTTTCAATTTTTCCAATTTTTGGGGGGGAAAAAAAGGCTTCAGGAAAAAATGGGGAAAAAAAAACAGTGTTTTTTTTTTTTGCCAGGCCTTCACAGGCCTTCACATCTCTAATCAGGACACTTTCCATTCTAGTGTGAGCCTAAATGTGATGATGCTAATTTTCTGCATGATTTTCTATGTTTGCAAAATTTTAGAGACTTAGGAGTGTTTGGTTTTCCATATTACTGTATCTAGCTGCCTATATCACATGGGTGGGTAGACCTGGGCTCCAGAGACTTTTCCAGCTGTCTCCACCCTCCCTCCCACCCTATTTCATGCATCCTCCTTTGCAAAGGGCCCCAAAATAAACTTTTTACCCCCTGATAAAATTCCTCTCGAAGGCCCTGAGGTAGATTATTGTGTGCATTCAATAGGTTCCTCGTTTAATACAAACATTGCTACAGGGAAGGAATATTGGGTAGCAAGCTTGAGAACAAGGAAGGCTGGTGCCAGTCAAAGTCTATCAATGGACTGACTATGTCTACAGCAGTTTCGTGTGCTTAAGCTTGACAGTGGGAAGAATTTTAATGTATTAAAAGTCTTTTAGTCTGATTCATCCCTAATGGTTAGACCAGCAATTGTCAACCTTTTGTCATCTCACAGCATGGACAAGGTTGTCAAGGCACACCACCAATTTTTTGACAATTGGTAACACACTTCATAGTGCTGGTAGAGGGCTCACATCCCTAATGCCCTACTAATCAATGTCCCCAAACTCCTCCTTTAAACTCCTGTGGACCATTAATGGCACACAAATGTATCACAGCATAGTGAAAATTGCTTGACTAGACTGCAAGGTTGGTGCAAGAACACAGCCCTGCTTCACTCTGCTTCGGATGTCAAAAGGGTCTGATGTGGAGCCATCGAAGACAACAGTGCCTTTCATGTCCTTGTGGAAAGATCTGATGATGCTAAGGAGCCTGGGTGGACATCCTAGCATGTATTCACTGCTGAAACAGAGACGCCTGCGTTGGCTCGGTCATGTCGTGAGGATGGATGATGGCCGGATCCCAAAGGATCTCCTCTATGGAGAACTCGTGCAAGGAAAGCGCCCTACAGGTAGACCACAGCTGCAATACAAGGACATCTGCAAGAGGGATCTGAAGGCCTTAGGAGTGGACCTCAACAGGTGGGAAACCCTGGCCTCTGAGTGGCCCGCTTGGAGGCAGGCTGTGCAGCATGGCCTTTCCCAGTTTGAAGAGACACTTTGCCAACAGTCTGAGGCTAAGAGGCAAAGAAGGAAGGCCCATAGCCAGGGAGACAGACCAGGGACAGACTGCACTTGCTCCCGGTGTGGAAGGGATTGTCACTCCCGGATTGGCCTTTTCAGCCACACTAGACGCTGTGCCAGAACCACCTTTCAGAGCGCAATACCAGAGTCTTTCGAGACTGAAGGTTGCCAATACAAAACTGCAAGGCATGTAAAGATTTCAGTTACCAATCATTTTCCTCTAATTTTTAAGGTAGAAAATGGTGGAATAAAGTCTCTTAACGTAACTGATTTCTCCAGTACCAATAAAACCTCATGGCACCCCTGTGAACTATGGAACTGGTAGGGCAAAAGAAACTGGCAATAACTAGAGTTGTTTATTTCTGGTGAGTAAGACAGGATTACAGCCTATATGGGGTGGCCAATCTGCAGCTGGTCACATGCCACTTTTTATGTAGAGAATCTTGAACGTGCCACTTCACCTAAATATCTTTAGCATTTACCATGATAGTTAAATAGAGCCTCCAAGTTCAATGGCAGCATATCTCAGTGCGCTAGAAGCTACAAAGCGAGAAACACGGGAGTATGATTGCCTGTTTGAGACTTTTGAAAGACACCTGGCTGACTACTGATGAGGCTTAAAGTGGCCTGCCTGGAGTCTCAGGTCCAGACTCAGGTCCAGGCTCAGTGGGACTGGTCTGTATAAAGTGCATTCATTGCGCGTTTGCACAGCCCAGCCTCCCTCTGCCTGCCTACTTTCTCACCCTCAAAAATGATCTTAGCCAGGATCTCTTTGTGGATGATTTTCCTGAGAATTGTTTATCTGTCAGTTGGGCCACCTGGGCTTTGCTGATCTCATTGGCCATCTTTGCGCTGCCCTGCTCTGCATCTACCACCTTCTACTGCCAGCCCCTTGCCTCTTTAGAGCTCCACTAATCTGGTTGTCTTGGGTAAGCAAATAACTCGGCAGTTAGCGGAATGCAGCTCACTAGCAATCACCCTATTGGCTTTCTGTCTCGTCCATCATTCTTTTCCAGCTTTTCTCCTTGTTTTCCAACAAGAGAAAATTAAGCAGAGTAGGCATGGCATCCTGAGTGCACTCATTGCAGCGCTAGAAACTTAGGGGCATGCTGTGTAAGGAGTATGAAAGAAATCAAACAAATTGCTGCAGTGCTTTCTTTGTTTAAATGTTTTTCAAAAATACATGGAGACTTTGCATGTGCCACTTAGAGAGGTGTCCACATGTCACAGGTTGGCTACCGCAGCCTAAGTCTTACTGAACACAATGGCATTACTTCTGAGTAAAATGGCACCATTTTCAAACATCTCTAGTAATTGCTTACAAAAGGTTAGAGGTCTACAACCTCTAGAGAGGTTGAAATCCGAAGCATACTTTCTAGGGAATAAACTGCACAGAGCTGAATGGGACTCAGACTTACTTCTGAATAAACAAATTTAAGATTGTGCTGTAGAGGTGTAGCTGTTTGATCTCCTCCTCCACAGGAGGTCAATTAAAGTACAACTGAAAGCCTAACTCCAGTACCTGTTTTCTTTTTATTTTGTTTGGCTTGTGTGTAATGTACGCATAAAATTTAATATTTTTTTGAATCACCTTTTCAATTCAAGGAATTAGGAAGGTTATTCAAAGGAAGACCTCAGCATACCCCATTGGCATTTATATTAGGGTTAATTGGAGTTGCTTGTTGAGTGTTGAGCTGCAGTTAAACTTTCACAGCTGAGTGTCATGGGGGGTGGTTGGCTTGGAGTTCACATCCAAAGTTCAGGTTTTGCTGGAAGTACATCTCAAAGACAGGAGTAGCAAGGTGGAAGACATTTGCTTTCACAAAAGCAGTACAGGTAGTAATTTAACAGAGTAATTTAAAACTAATTGCCAAGTGGCCTCTTGGCTGTATAATTGAAGGAGCATAGAAATTTATACACAACCAGTATTTTTCTCTCATTATGCAAGCTAACTGTGACACCAGCATTGTGGCCCAAGTGATTGTAATAAGTGTATACAACGCTTCCTGTCCCAGAGTTTCAGATATTTTTGATGATGAAGCTGTCTACTTTTTTATTTCCCACCCACCCCCGCACACCACGAGTTGAGAATTTGAATCTCTTCTTGACCATCAGAATCCTATTAAAAGACCAGAGTGCATAATATTACTTATTTTTATAAGCATTTTTTCTTTCCTTTGCATTAAAAAACTGCCAAGGCAAATTGCAATATAAAACAAATAGCATAAAAAAGAAAATACAAAACAAAAAGGAAAAAAGAGATGGCAGAGCAAAACCATTGTAAATAAAACATGATGAACTAAAAACCCAAAGTGTAGCAAATGAGCTGCCTGCTGGAAAAGAAAGATATTCACACACTGGGGAAAGGTTAACAGAGAAGTTATATGGTGAGCCTCCCCGGGGATGGAATTCCAAAATCTAGAGGTGGCCAAAGAGAGAGAGACTTCTACTGCATCCCAATCAAATGTCCACCAATAGCCAAGACTGAGATACGAGAAGGAAATTGCAGACTACTTTTCACTTTCATCTGGTTAGGGACCAGAGCAAGGGTGAAAGTCAAAAGTGGATGAATGGATGTCATAGTTTGCACATTTATTTTGGCTGGTGAAAAATGTTAATAACTATGCTGGTGGTGCCTTGGCATCCCCTGGGGTTCCATTCTAGAAACCCCTGTGGATGCAGAAATCAGTGGATAATAAAATCTGTGAGTCAGGGTACTCAAACGTGACCGGAACACACTGGAACGTGACCAGTCACATCTGCAGGGTGTTCCGAGGCCCCTGGAGGGCCTCTGGGTTGCCCCTTAAAGGGCATTTTAGGTTTCAATGAAAACTGGAAGTGCTCTTTAAACACCTCCCAGAGGCTTTCAAGAGACCGCCCATGGCCTCTGTGGCTCTCAGAAATGCTCCTGGACATGACTGGAATCCTTTCTGAGGTCTGCAGAGGCTCAAGATTCCGGTTGTGTCCAGGAGACTCAATGGGTCCTCAGCCATGTGTTCAGGACATGTGGTGGGTCAAATCTGCGAGTCCTGAATCGGCGGATAAAGAGTACCCACCTATGTAACACATGCATGCATAACTGACATATGCAGAAATAAAAGAAAAATAAAGAACATTGAACATTGACGAACATCATGGAAGGTTGGATGAAGTTGTATGAAAGAGGAAACAATGGACAAAATTTGAAATGTGGTTATAATTGAAAGCAACTGGAAAAGCAAAGCAAGGAAAGTCAAGGTCTGACTGTACCTTAAAAGGCAGGCAGGTTCATATGGATGGACGCAGGGGGTGGCCTGGTCCCAAGCCATTTAACACTTTAAAGGTCAATGCCATCAATTTGAACTGAGCTCAGAAATGAATCAGTATCCAATGAAGCTGTATTAAGGAAGTTGCCTGCTTCTGGCCACCAGCTCCCGTCAGTAGCCTGGCTATAGGATATAGAATGAATGTAGAATCCTTTGCTCCCAAAATAACTTTTTTGCCTGGTGATTCTCGGTAGCCTGACTTTTTTTTCCTTTTAATTAAAAGAAGCAATTGCTTTTATGCTGCAATATAAAATTTTGAAAGCTGGCTGTGTAAGGTGTGGTGGTTCTCAAACCTGGAATCTTCGACAGCCATGCCCCAGCTTCTTAAATTGCATACCACAGATTGTGGTGGTTATGTTTTGCAGGATTAGTGTGGCACATGTAATTTCATTTTATTCCTGCCTGTTGTTTAGTCTGTGCACTTCTGCTGCTTGCAGGGTCTAGCACATACACAAACTGAACCTATTATTGCTGGAAAAGCATGGGATGAAGCCCCAGGGAGATAAGCCACGGCACTGCTCTTGCAAAACAAAAGCAAGCCCAGAGAGATGCTCCGGGTTTAAACAATGTTACATGCTCCTGAAGATTAGGGGCATTTTTATTTATTTTTTAACTGGAAAACAGGATACCCCAACAGCTCCAGACCTCTGGTACACACTATATGTTTTGGGCATGAATTTTGCTTACAATATTGTGTTGGACCATGTGGTGGTGTGATACAATTTTTATAAAAGTGGCAGCAATCAGAAAAACAACAACCTCGTAGCGTGTTGGTGGCAGTTTTCACAAGAAGTTCATAGTGCAATGAAATTAGCATTGATTAAAAATGATCAATTTTTGATCATTTGAATGGACATTGAATTGAATGGAGACAGGCCATTTATGAGGTGAGAGAACAGGACATTTCAATTCCCCTTCCTTTCACCGCCCCCCCCAATGCCATAGCAGAAATGCTTAACAGTATGCTAATGAATTGAGGCACCTGAAGGATGTGAAAAGGGCAAAATGGTAGATGATTGCTTCCATTACAAGGCAGCAGGTAGGTCAGTGGGCATTTGAAGTTACAGCTAGGATTTCTATTCAACTAACCCAATAGATGAGGTGCTTGTGGAGGGGAAATTTTTTTGCAGCTCTTAATGACCTTGCTAATCACAATCTGAGGGACAGAGGCCTTTCAGGAAGAACTGATGGCTTGCTCAGGAAGAACGGAAGGATTCCAGTGAAGGCAGGAAGGAGCATCCAATCTAAGAAAACAAAAACGAAACAGATTGTTATGTTCCTGATGGTGGGCCTTCACAGGACCTTGTTAAAAGTCCACTGGCAGAGTGTAAAGACATAACGATAATCCCTGGGAGAAGCCACAGTCATGCATGCTGCTGCTTCTATTTGCGCAGAGCTTGCTGGTACAAGTGATTAAAAATAATGACTTTGATCTTTATGAAAAGACAGAGAGAAAGAAAAGGTGTGATTGACTTTATAAAACAGCCATATTTTTTAAATATGAGCTGCTTCTGCATTTTCAAACACCTGAGTATTTAGAGCCATCTTTAGTATTGTCAAGTAAAGGTTAATACAGGTAGGTCTGCGTTATCTGTGAGGGTTCCATTCCAGGAGTCCCTGTGGACACAGAAACCCATAGTTGATGAAATCTGCAGGTCTTGGGCCCTCTGATCCTCGGGAAGCGATGGGAGCTATGCTCCTGTCACCTCCAGAGAGTGTTCTGAGGCCAGTGGAGGCCACATGTGGCCTCCCCAGAACATAAGAACAGCCCCATTGGATCAGGCCATAGGGACATCTAGTCCAGCTTCCTGTATCTCACAGTGGCCCACCAAATGTCCCAGGGAGCACACCAGGTAACAAGAGACCTGCATCCGGGTGCCCTCCCTTGCATCTGGCATTCTGACATAGCCCATTTCTAAAATCAGGACGTTGCACATACACATCATGGCTTGTAACCCATAATGGATTTTTCCTCCAGATACTTCTCCAGTCCCCTTTTAAAGGCATCCAGGCCACATGCCGTCACCACATCCCGTGGCAAGGAGTTCCACAGACCAACCACTCCCTACCATGAAATGCTCTTCAGGAGGCCTTAGAACAGCCATTTTCAACCACTGTTCCATGGCACACTAGTGTGCTGTGAATGGTCTGCAGGTGTGCCGTGGGACTTTGTTGGAGGGTCATTTATTAGTAGGGCCATTGGGGGATTTGAGCCCCCTCACCAACAGAATGGTGTGCCTTGTCAGTTGTAAAAAAAACAACTGATAATGGTGCTTTGACAATTTTAGTTTCTTGTCAATGTGCTGTGAGACAAAAAAGGTTGAAAATCACTGCTTTAGAAACTTAAATTTAAAGTTAGTAAAATGCCTTTGGAGGACTGGGGAAGTCCTTATTTTTACCATAAACCAAAAGTGACATCTAAGACCTCCCAAGGCGGCCTTATGCAACCTCCATGGGCCTTAGAACATCCTCTGGAGACAATTGGAGTGCAGCTCCAGTTGCCTCTAGAGGGTCCATGTTGAGCTGACTCTGCAGGTTCAGGACCCAGGGATAGTGAAATCCACAGAACCTGAATCTATGAATATAGTAGGCCCACTGCAGTTGTTCAAACTGCATCCCAGATGAAAGTAAGACATGGTTTCTGGCACCCTGTACCCAAGAGTGCTAGCTGGAGGAAGATACTGAAGGAAGATTGAGCAGGAATCTTAACATTCAGAAACGAATTGAGAGTGAAACTGCAAATACTATTGTCGTAGCCCTGCCCAGAAGGGCAGAGCCAGTTGGTCTGACAGGGGTGGATTCAGTCCAGTGCCGCTGAGAATGAATAAGCACTAGAACAGTGGTGTCCAAAGTTTTTGGCAGGAGGGCCGCATCAGCTCTCTGACACTGAGTTGGGGGCCGGGGGAAAAAAATAACTAATTTACATTTAAAATTTAAATAAGTTGACATAAGTTTACATAAATGAATATATTAAAGATGAACTTATATGAATGAATGAAGGTCTTGCAATAGCTCAAGGCCTATAAAAGACCTTGCACAAAGCAAAGCTGGCCTTTCCTTTGCTGCCGCTACTGCATCACAGACGTGAAACAGCAGGCAGTGGAGGGAGCCCTCATTCCACAGCTCACGCAAGAGGTCAAACAGTCGCCCTCACGCTGAGAGCAGTAGCGTCGGGTCAGTGTGGGCTTCAACAAATCTCCAGAGGGCCAGAGGCTCATTGAAAACTGGGGGCTCCCTGAGGGCCGCATTGAGAGACCTCGAGGGCTGCATGTGGCCCCAGGGCTGGGGTTTGGGCACCCCTGCACTAGAAGTGGAAGGCTAGAAAGGTGTTTATTGGTTAGCAAGGCATGCCTTCGGCCCCTGAGAGCTCCCCTCGCTCAATTCAGAAAGGCGTTCTTCAGTTGGGTGGGATAGTTTTTATACATTTCAGTTGTCATTCAAACAAAGCATCTCCCAAAAAGGGGAAGTTCCCTTTGGTAACTTTCCTAAATGTCCTTCTTCATGCACCTGCCCTCTTTGCTCTCTCTTTTGCACTTGCCCCCACCCTCTCAAAGGGAAGTCTTGTTTTTGACCGTTTCGCGATGCTTGCTGTTCTGTTTCTATCCTGTCTGTGTCTGGCCTGCGGTTAGGTTAGTAAGGCACTTTATTAGCCTGTCAGCAAAAAGGGTCTGTTAGTGATAAGATTTGGCCAAACTGTAAGTTCTAACTTCCTCTAAATTCATGCCTTTCCTGTCTCTGTCCTTCTGCTCCCCTTCCATCTCTGTGTTGCTCTGTATTGATGGCTGCCGCAAGTTTTTGCCTTGGAAAGAGGGGGGGGGGGTTTGAGACTGATTTGCAGGCATCACTGTAATGCCTCTGTACAAATCTACGGTGCAGCCATATTCAGTATACTGCGTATAATTCTGATGGCAACACCACAAGAGGCAAATTGTAGAGCTGGAAGAGGTGCAAAAGAAGGTAACTAAAATGATCAGTGGGCTTAGCTACAACATTTTTGGGTTTTTCAGCTTTTAATAAAGAAATTTAAAGGGAGACAGGAGTGTGATTTATAAAATTATGTATGGGGAGGAGAAAATGAATAGAGGGTTCTTCTCCCTCTCACGATACTAGAATCCAGTGCAACTACCTGGTGGGAGATTTAAGACAGGAAAGAAGGAGGTACTTGCTCACACAGTACATAATTAGTCTGTGGAATTCATTGCCACATGATGCATCTATCAATGGTTGCTAGTCACTGTGGTTACGTGTTGCGCTTTGTGTTCAGATGCACAAATCCAGATGCACAAATCCAGATGCTCTGGATTCCAGATGCAGGGGCGCAATGGTGAGAGGAGTATATCTGTGGTGAGAGGAGTATATCTTCTCAAAAAAAGGCATCTGAGGGGGGGACATGATTGAGACATACAAAATTATGCACGGGAAGGATAGAGAGATGCTCTTTTCCCTCTCACGCAGCACCAGAACCAGGGGACATTCACTAAAATCGAGTGTTGGGAGAGTTAGGAGAGTCAGCCAAAAGAAAATATTCTTTACTTGGCATGTAGTTAGTCTGTGGAACTCCTTACCACAGGATGTGGTGATGGCATCTGACCTAGATGCCTTTAAAGGGGGATCTTTTAAATTTCTGGAAGATTTCTGGGTTACAAGCCATGATGAGTACGTGCAACCTCTTGATTTTAGAAATGGGCTATGTCAGAATGCCAGACGCAAGGAAGTGGTAACAGGATGCAGGTCTCTTGTTATCTTGTGTGCTCCCTGGGGCATTTGGTGGGCCACTGTGAGATACAGGAAGCCTTTGGCCTGATCCAGCAGATTGTTATCCATTGTGGTTTTAACTCTTTAAATTTAAGCAGCACCACCTTTCTTAGGAAAACAAGAATTCCTTTTCTCCCCACACAAGAGCTTCTATTATTTTTAGAGACCTTGCATATGACTGAATAGGTGTTAAAACCACTGCTACTTTCTTTGTGTGAGTGGGTGGGTATAGGTGTTTCTCCTATGCATTGTTCTCAGCTAGCAGAAAACTCTCTGTGCTGTGCAATTAATGCCTTGTTGAACCATGGCCAACTCTTACCAAGGTGGAGGCTTGTTGACATTGAAAATTGACTCTCAACTTTGTTTCCCTCCCCCCACTCCTGATTTTTCCCACCAAAAGAGAATTGTGCTTACGATTCAGCATCTGAGTGCCTTCGGCAGTTCATCCAATTACTGTGGAAAAAAGCATGCATTATTGTATGAGCAAACAAGGATCTGCCAGATAAACACTTAATTTAGCCTGCTTCTTCTGAGCCTTTTGAAACCTTTGGAGTCTGTGCTTTCCGCCACCAAACTTGGCCCCAGGAGCACTTTTATTGCCAGTCCTACAATAAAATCAAAAGCCTTAACTAGCTTTGAGAAGGGCTATTCCTCATTCATCGATTCAAGGGGCCACTAATTGCAAAATACAAAATATTGCCAATATTTTGTTACTTAGGTTGGTAAGATGTGTGTTCTTTCCATTTAATAATAATAATAATAATAATAATAATAATAATAATAATATACAGTATTTATATACCGCCTTTCTTGGTCTTTATTCAAGACTTTATTCAAGGCGGTTTACACAGGCAGGCTTATTAAATGCACACAGGGATTTTTACAAATTGAAAGAAGGTTCTCTCTTTCAAGAACCACCACGTTCAAGGTGTTACACTCCGATCTGGTTCAACATTCTGGCCTCCATCCTCCCACGCTCCGAGCAGATGAAACAGCTCGGCTGCAGCTTGTCAGCTGCTTCAAGGTCGCATGGTGTCGGTGGCCTCGAACTGGCGACCTTGTGGATGTTAATCTTCAGGCGAATGGAGGCTCTACCCTCTAGACCAGACCTCCTGCCAATGAAGACATGTTCTTAATGAGCAATAGTTTTAAAGCAAGTTTGATCACCTGTTGCAGGTTATAATGGTCTCTAGGCAATTAAGTTGGGGAAGCATTTTAAAACTGGAAGAAAGTTGGTGTTCCGGTTTCTTTCCCGGCATCCATGCGCATTGCATCTTTTACTAGGGGAGGGGACAGTTTGAATCAGCAGAGCTGGAGGGAGAGGTTCCACACAGAATGTTGTTAATTCCTGTTTGAGAAGTGCTGCAACTAAGGGTTCAATCCTATCCAGATTCCCAGCACTGGTGCAGCTGTGCTAATGGAGTGTGCACTACATCCTGCAGGGGATGGGGAGTCACGGAAGCCTTCTCAAGGTAAAGGAACAAATGTTCCCTTACCTCGTTGCTGCACTGTGGCTGCATTGGGGCCGGAAAGTTGGTTAAGACTGGGCCCTTAGTGACTTTTATGGACTGAGCTGAAGATCAGGAAATTCCCAGTTCAAATCTCATCTTTGGCATGAAATCACTAAGTGGCCTTAGGCAAGCTACACCCTCTTGGCCACTTCCTCAACTGAAAAGTTTGAGATTAACTGATTCAGAGATCCTAGGGCAGTGGTTCTCAAATGTTTAGCACTGGGGTCCACTTTTTAGAATGAGAATCTGTTGGGACCCACTGGAAGTGATGTCATGACCGGAAGTGACATCATCAAGCAGGAACATTTTTAACAACCCTAGGCTGCAATCCTACCTACACTTACCCAGGAGTAAGTTCCATGTACTATCATTGTTAAAAGCATATACAAAGTAGCCTGTTAAAAGTACAGATCTGTAACATGTCCCCAAATGCAGTCACATATAATGGTAGCATCAAGTCTAATATATGAAAAATAAAATATTGAAATGAATGGGAACCCACCCGAAATTGACTTGCGACCCATTTAGTGGGTCCCGACCCACAGTTTGAGAAACACTGCACTAGAGGCTACTGCCTGATTTATAAATGCCAAGAAGTGTGGCTATAATGGTGCTTGGGCAGCAGTGCTCTCCCTCCAGCTGGTTTAACCCTTGTTGCATATAGCCTAATCTGTCCTGTCAGTTTCACGAACTTCCAAAAACTGGGCCACAGCCCATTGGTGGGTCCTGGATCCACAGTTTGAGAACTGCTGCTCAAAAAAGTTTGGAAACCACTGGACTAGAAACCTTTGTGGGCTTGTTTCCAAGGCAGACTTTAAGAGACACCAATTCATGGGGAATCAGTGAGCAATCACTTATAAAGATGACTCAGTTGTGAATTAATTAGTCTTTCTGATCTTCCTCATATGATTGAGGAACACTAAGGAAGCAAGCAGAGGGAACAAGATAAGGATTGTATTTGTAAGCCAGTTTTTCCACAGCTGAAGTTCTATATAAATGATGCTGAAAGTTGTGTGTAGGAAAGCTTTATTCAAATTACCATTGCACAAGTGGTTCAGAACAGCAAATTGAGCTTATTTTCTTTGGAAAAAAAAATGGGCTGAAAATGTATCTTAAGTAAAAGAATGGAGAAAGCATCTAGTAAAATCTTGCCATGGATTTGGAAATGAACGGATGCTTGCTCGTATATGGAATTACAGAACAGAACCTCTTTTGAAAAATTGACGGTGTGGGTGCCATTTCAGGGGGACAGGGGAGGGAGCAGAGATTCTCAGCAGAGTCGAAAGGCTTACAGATCAAGAAGTGAAGTGCAAGAAAAGCAATGTGAATTTTAAAAAGTATATGTTGTGATTATTTTTGAACAACCCCTAATAACTATTGTAGTCTTTTAAAAATGGGTCTTTTTATGCAAAAGAATTTGTGGTTGTAGGTGCACCATGGCACATGGACCGACTTAATACTGTATAATAGTCAATCAGTATGAAGGTGTGCTGGCAAGAAATGTATGTACTTACAAGGAATAATTGCATCTGGTCTCAAGTGTAGGGGATCCAACCCCCTACCCTAAATGGCAGCCTGGATCAGCAACTACAGCTTCAATGACTGTACCTTGATAAAATGTTTGAGCTCATAATGGTCAGTCACAATAACAAAGAGTTGTTTTCTTTTTCAGCAGGAGTGAATAGAGAGAAACTTTTAATGTCAAAATTATGACCTCCCCCCCCCCCAATCTCACTACTGTGTACACCAATGTACTGTGTACACCAATTGTGTTCTTTCCATCGAGGAAAAAAATTGTGAATTTTTTCATGCACAGTTCCTATGGATGTGACTGAAAAGGTTTGTGTCAAGGTCCATTCATCTCAATGAAGCCTGCGCTGGAGAAATTTCTAGTGGAACTTCACTATATATTTCTGTCTTGTGGGACAGGAATATTTAGCAAGCCACAGTGGGTGGGTGTGTGTGTGTGTGTGTGTGCGTGCGTGCGTGCGTGCAGTGCTGTAGTTGAGAGGGAGCAGAGCTCTGGGTCTTCTCATACTACAGGAGTAGTGAAGACATCATTCACTTATGATGAATTTGGGGGTTATGGGGGTATGTGTTAAGATGATGTCCTCCAGCATTAACCTCTCTCTCTCTCTCTCTCTCTCTCTCTCTCTCTGTGTGTGTGTGTGTGTGTGTGTGTGTGTGTGTGTGTGTGTGTCTTCATGAGCCTGTGTGAGCCAAAAAATGCAACTTTTTGTTTTTACTAGAAGTATTCCTTGTACCTGACAAGGACTAATGTCTGCCTGTGTATGGTTTGTCAGCTTGCATGAACTACTAGCTGATAAAGGATGTGAAAAAGGACTCTGCTTTCACACACAGAGATTTTACATGAGCCTTAGGGATATAAAGAAGTTCCATAGCAATGATTCTCAAGTATGTTAGTAAGTCAGTATACCAACGGACTTTTGCTGCTAATTTTTCTGGGGCTGATTTCTCACTTTCATCATGTGCTAGAAGCACAGCCAATGTATGTCAACCACCCAAAGTCTCACCACCACCCAAAATTTCATTGGTGGCTTTTTTAACCTTTGGGAACTGTTAATGTACAAGTCTTTGTATGTAGTTTGACAAAAGAGCTGAATTTCAGTGTAATTGCATTTAGGGGCTTGATTCACACATACCTGCCTGCCACTTGGATAATCTGCACCTGATGACCAGCATCTTACCATGTGAATGGATTTCATTGGAAAGCACTGCAAATGGAGAGAGAATGTGGGAGGGTAAATTCATGGTTGTGGCTCACCCCTACTAATCACTAATCATAGTCATCAGGTGATTAAGATACAGCAATTAACCAGCCTCCAGTCATTTGTACAAGCTATGTAGTGCTGCTTGGGTACCCTTACTCTTGTTTTTGTACCTTAGTATCTTGTTTTTGTACCTTAGTATCTTGTGTGAAATGTTATTATGTGATAAGCATCACTAATAACTAGAAACCCTCCTAGTGCTAATTAGCTAGGTCAGTTGCGTATATTATATAAATTGGCTCATCTACAAATTAGTCGGCTTATTGTCTCTATTGTCGCACAAATTGCATTCTTTCCATTTGAATGTAATAGTCACAATTTGCAATTCGAAATATTTGCAGCCCAAGCTGACAAAATGTTTGCATAATTTGAGTAATGAATAAATTAGAGAACAGTATGATCTGTGTGTAAACATTAGAAGAACAGAAAAATTAATCAGTTCTATTTGCTAGGAATTACTCACTGAAAACCAGGCAGGGAAAAAAAAAAATTCTGTAAACTGTTGTGCTTTTCCAGGCCAGTTTAAAGAACCTGAAGGGTGAATATGTGGTTAAGCTCAATCTTGAACGGAGGTGGTGGAATTTCAGAGCATATCCTTATGATGTTTTGAAGCAGGGCCTCTGAGAGGAATTTTATCAGGGGGTACAAAGGTTTCTGGGGCTCCTTTTGAGGGGTACAAAGATTCTTTGGGGTCCTTTTCCTTCTCCATCGGATCATAATTTCTTGGTTGGCAACCTTCAGTCTCGAAAGACTACGGTATAAGCCTACAGCACCTGGTATTCCCAGGCGGTCTCCCATCCAAGTACTAACCAGGCCTGACCCTGCTTAGCTTCCAAGATCAGACAAGATCAGGCATGTGCAGGGTAACAGTTGCTGCCATAATTTCTTACAATCATTGGATCTTAATTTGTATGAATCACAATATATAAAACTATGTGGACTTACCCAAATGTTAATGCTAGTCTTCACACAATATATGCAAACACTTGCTGAGATCCCAGGAAAATTCTAACTCACTTCCATTGGTTTCCGGGTCCTTTTTTACCCTGGACCCAGGTACAATGTATGCCCTGCACCCCCTCTCATGGGCCCTGGTGAGATCAGAAAATGTAAGATCCCAGAACACTTCTGGGCCACCTCCTTTGGTTCCTGTGCACTCTTTTTGACCCTGACCCTGGGTACAAATTACATCCTGCACCCCCCTCTCATGGGCCCTGTTCTGAAGCCTGTGCTATTAATGGAAAGGTACGGGGGGGCAGTGATGGGTAGATACACTCTTATGGTTGATATCAATATGCCCAGCTCACAATATGGAAATATCCCAAGATGCCCAGTTCACCCGTAAGGCTCTTCTCTGACCAAAAGCTATCCCTCTCAGAGAACCAGTTAGCTGTGGTATGGGCCTCCAAGGGTGAACAGAAAGGTCATAGATAAGGGCAATCAACAAATGAGGATAAAAAGGTTAGGGTAAAAGGGATGAGTCAGAGTACCAGACCCCCGCTAACGGATAACTCTGTAAACAAACTGCCCATGTGTATTGAATTGCCATCCTCAGATCAACATCCTGTACTGATAACATGCCAAATGTTGTTTTGTGTGTCTGCCTGTATGTTATTTTTCCCTGGATACTTTTTCTCTCTTTGTGTCCTCTTGTCCACCTCCCCTATCTAAAAGACCCTATAAAACCTGCATCATTGTAATCCTTCGTGGTCCTCCACGTGTGTGTGGAGGTCCTGTTTGCAAACGAGTAAACGTTAGAAGTCCTTTGAACTCTCCTGTCATCTGTTGATTGCCTCTCCAAAAATCCAAAGAACCGTGTGTGTGTTCATTCGGGGTCATGGTCATAAAGTACACCTTTAGGGGTAAGAATTGCACACCCTCCGTGAAACGCACCCAATACATTTCATTATGAACCACTGTCTTGAGCCAGCAATAGGTCTGATCCAAGCCAAGGCAGTGTCAAAAGCAGCACCTCAAATCCACTCTCCTGTTTTTGGTATGCATAAGCCTGTGTGCTTTCTCTACCACCTACCTACGTCTCCTCTACCAGTTGTCCACTGTGTCTTCAAAAATGGCTGGGGGGGGGGTAGGATCTTGGGATTTCCACTTCTGATTCTCCCTCCTTGTTAAGTGGTGGAAAAGGTGGAGAAAGGCAATGTCCACCATCACCACAACTTGATTGGAAACAGTATTTCCTTGACCACCCCAACTCTGCTATCATGTTCTCTGTCCGTGGACCTGGAGGAAAGCTTCTTCTCTCTTGCTTACAGTTAGCAGAAGCAGTTGGTGTGTTTGTGTGGAACACAGAACACCCCCACCAGTTTTCAGTCTCCTTTCCCCAGTTGGCTTTGCTGCTTCTGCCTCAAGATTCACGCAGAGAGGCAACTAACAACCTTCCATCAGAGTTGGCAATTCTTCTGTAATTCTGCACTGGGAATGCCTGAATGATCCAATGTTATATGATGACATTGAATAACGACCCAGTCCCCCCAATGGAACAATGATAGGAAAAAGAGCCAAGGTCCAGGCAATGAATTCATGCAGAGAAGCAATGGGGAACTTCATCCATGGGTGGGTACTTTCAAATCTCTGGAGCCTTTTAATTATTTAAAGAATGTACTTTTTGCAGCACACAAATTGGGAATTACTGTTCTCAGCTTTGCTAAAACAAGTCCTGGCTAAGTGATACAAAGTATTTTCCCCCCTGTCCTTTGATGTCTTTTGACTAAAGTGTCTTTCTTTATCCCCCTGTGCACTTTTGAAACTCCATAAAATATTTACTTTTCTTAAAACGCACCAGCTTTTTATTTTAACTTCCCCATGGCTCTGGTGGACATGTTGGCTGCTTCAGCTACTGACTCTGGAACAAACAACTGGACCATTTGGCTGATGTGGCCTTGGAAGCAACGGTCTCCTGCAACTGGACATCTGATTGTTGCGATCTATAAACTGCATGTAATAATTGGCTCCCTCGATTTGTCTTTTGAGGAAAACAAACTCCATTAACATGTTTTTGGATCTTAAATTTCAAACAGGCAGTTATTTTGAAGATGCCTTGACACTAAGCAAGTGAGTTATCAAAACAGTGGGCAGGCACCTCCTTGAAGCTGACTGAGGCTACAATCCTGTCTACATTTTTCTGGAAGTAAACTTCGTTGACTATAATGGGATTTACATTTGAATAGACATGCATAGGATTGGGCTGTCAAGTTCCAAGATTGGAAAATGAAGAGGGAAACAGAGTGGAAGAGGTCCTCCAGTTTTCTTCTTCCTTCTTGAATCCAGGGAGTGGGAGGGTGTAGCAGAAGCAGTGACTGGCATATCCTTGAGTAAAGTGAGCCATCATTTGGTGCACAACCTTGGGTGCTGGAAGGTCTTTGATTTAGAGCTGGCCATGCCATCTAGTTCAGAGTTTTGCAGCACTTAAGGAAAAGGCCCAGATATTGGGGATGCTTTAGAGCAGAGGTTCCCAAACTTTGTGACGACATGACCCACCTTGTCCTTTGTGGTGGGCTACAACGTTCCTGCTTGTGCTGGGGGCCTCTCCTGGCCTGGCAACCTATTTTACAAGCCTCTGCTCTGAAGCTTCCATTAGCCACTTCCACTTTTCAGAAGCAAACTGGAAGTGGCTTACATAGGCTTCTGAGGACCGTTATGAAGCCTACAGAAGTCTGTAGAGTGGGTCTCCAGGCTAGGAACAGCCTCTGGAAGCTCTGGTAAGTAATGGGACTTCTGGAATCACTCCATTTTGAAGCCAAACCAGCTCAAGGGTGGGTTGGAGGGCCCAGATCATGACCCATTGTGCTTGTGCTCATGACCCACACTTTGGGAAGCACTGCTTTAGAGGATGGGCAACTCAGCAACTGGGGAGAAGCTGCTAATGTATGCCCTTTCTTTGTAACTTGGCACATAGATTGTGAGGGTGTGCTTGGTAGACATAAATGCTTGGTGCAGCTAAGCCCTTAACATTAGTTTTAATGGTCATCCTTTTTCCTGGAAATCCTAGTAAGTGATGTCTATGAGGGAATGGGTAGAACTAGGCATCGCAACTCCCCTCAACAAAACTGCAATTCCAATAAATTTTTTTTTTGGGTGGTGGTGGGGAAGCCATCACAGGTAGACTGGTGTGTATAAGTCAAGGCCTATGCTTGCAGTGCAAATATGCCCAAAGGGGTTATTGTGGGGACAAAAACATTTGTGAGAGCTTTTATGAGCTGAATCCAGCACCACCGAAGTGTACTTGGCAGACAATGGAAAGCTAGTGTAGAGGATGCAGCATGGTAATGATGTGTAGTTAGAGATCTATTGTTATGGTAATAACATAAAATCAACCTTTATTGTATAGCAAACAACATTGCCTTGCAGTGTATAGTAGATAGCCAAATAGGTTCACATGCACAAAAGTGTGTGTAAATATAAACTGTGATGTCAGTTATACAAAACTCTCTACTCATTGCTCCAGGTTTGAGAGTGAATCTTGGATGCTCCCACCGCAGTTGCTTTTTTTGCTTCACATGTAATGTGAAATACCAGCAGGGTCAGTCAGGGCAATCCTCCTTCCCTTTGTCTGCTCCATCTAAAGATGAATATGTGTGGTGGATAGAGAGATGCTAATTCCCTGCTACAAAATTCACTGCTCTGCTGGAGGGAAAAAAAAATCATCTACTTAGAGTGAAAAGTGCAGTTTACCAAATAATTGCCCATTTACTGTGCCTCCCCGTTTTACTAATAATTGACAATCTACAGCCCACACTGCAATCTAACTGTCTGAAGGCAGATGCTATCTGAGAGCTATAGAGACATAGGAATGAGTGCTGGGAGCATGTTTCCCAAGGTTTATTAGAAATATCTATCTGGCTGAAGAATTTCCTGCACTTACTTGATGGTAGAACAATTTCTTCTTCTTTTTTCAAAGAATATATTGTATCTAAAACAGGTTGCAGAAGTGAAAAAGCCATACATTTTTGCCATATGAATATTTTGCTGGCCATCTTCAGGATTTCAGCAAGCACATGTGTTTTCGGTCTTCTAAGTTCAGGGGTGCCCAAACCCTGACTCGGAAGCCATTTGCAACCCTCGGGGACTCTCAATCCGGCCCACAGGGAGCCCCTGGTCTCCACTGAGCCTCTGGCCCTCAGGAGACTTGCTGGAGCCCATGCTGACCTGACACAACTGCTCTCAGCATGAGGGTGACTCTTCAACCTCTGGGATGAGCTGTGGGATGAGGGCTCCCTCCACTGTTTAGAAGGAAAGGTTGGCCTTGCTTTGTGCAAGGCCTTTCATTCATTCATTCATTCATTCATATAAGTACCATCTCTAATATACTTATTTATGTAAGATTATGTAAATTTATTCAAATTTGAAATATAAATTCTTTTTTTCCTGGCCCCCGACACAGTGTCAGACGAATGATGTGGCCCTCCTGCCGAAAAGTTTGGACACCCCTCTTCTAAGTGCATAGCTGTGGGGATAGGTGACAGACACTGGTGTGCAAATAACCCAATGTGTTCAGACCAGGCACATGGCAAAGGAATGGAAGGGTGGGGTAATTTTCAGGAACAGTCATGGGTGGTAACATCAGTTCTTGATAGGGATGTGGGAAACCTGTTCTCTTTCTGTAGATGTTCCTGCCTTCCTACACATTGGTATTGCGTGTTGGCATATGTATCCTCCTATGTTGGACATATTGTCAATATGTTGTTCTCACAGTGCCAGGACCCAGTAATTGTTGTCCACCACAACTACATTATTGGAAGGAATAATTTCCTTGTGCATAATTTCCCCTATTCAAAACACAAACAGCAGTATACACAGTATTGTGAATTGCATGTGCAGTTGTTTTAGGATGTAGTCCTATACTCATAGGAAGTATATAAGCCCCACCAAACACAGTGGGACTTCTGAGTAGATGTGCATAGGATTGTGTTGATTGTACATTAGGCTGCACATCCTGTTGCCCTTTCCTTCCCATACACTTACCCCCTCTTCTTGGCAGTCCTGCTACCTGTCCCGGATATCTGTCTGGAATGGCACATGTATAGTTCCTGACTCAGGAGCAGGAAAAAAAAATTTCTGACCCTAAAATTTCTAGCCCTAAGACAGTTCTTAGATGAGACTGGTGTGATAAATGATTTGCCAGTCAAGTATTTGACATGGCAATTACCATGTCAGTTTCACCATAAGGTCAGGGTGGCATGGATCCCCCAGTCCACATTTCTCCATGCACCAGTTGGGGTTTGTGAATGAAAATGGGTAAAGACATAATTTTTCATGCACTGACTTTATAAGAGGGGTCTTTTGGCCCAAGTTCAGTTACTGCACCGAGCATTTCTTATAAAAAACATTTTAAGCTTAGGTTCAGCCTTGGATGTGTTATTGCATTTCATACTTTTATTATATATGAAAATGGGATTGGACAAGTTTCTGGAGGAAAAATCCATTACGGGGTACAAGCCATGATGTGTATGCACAACCTCCTGATTTTAGAAATGGGCTATGTCAGAAGGCCAGATGCAAGGGAGGGCCCCAGGATGAGGTCTCTTGTTATCTGGTGTGCTTCCTGGGGCATTTGGTGGGCCGCTGTGAGATACAGGAAGCTGGACTAGATGGGCCTATGGCCTGATCCCGTGGGGCTGTTCTTATGTTCTTATGGGCTCACTCAATCACTTGTTCAGGGCCCCATCCTATCCAACTTTACAGCCCTGGCATAGCTGTGTCAATGGGGTGTACGCTGTGTCCTGTGGTGGGAGGGTAGTTATGGAGGCCTTCTTAATGTAAGGGAATGTTTGTTCCCTTGTCTTGGGGCTGCATTGCAGCTGCACTGGTGCTGGAAATTTGGATAGGATTGGGCCCACACGCACAGTGGCTGTTTTAAATCAATTGATCTGGAAGACTACATAGGCAACTTTGCCCTCTACCTGTTCTCCTTTTTTCCTCTGTGGCTGTCATCTGGTACATAGCCATTAATTTACCAATTTTGAAAGGATTTTTATCTAATAAAAAGAGCAGCACCTAAGAGCCCACTCTTCATTTCAGACACAAAGATGTAGTTATGACAACATAATCTCAAGCGTCTGTAATAGAGCTTAGAGGTTTATTCAAGAGGAACTGAAATGCAGCCTTTCTGTAGAATCTGGAATCCTGGAAGCTCTTCACATGTTGTTTGCTGCAATATATCATCTACCTTCTTGCTTCTTGGTGAAATGGAGAGGCATTTGAAAACTCTGGGTTTGGGATTTTTCCCCCCTCCACGAGCCTTCTCTCTGTCAGTGTCTGATGGATTAATGTGCAGAAATTGTATATCTGCTCAGTGAGAAAAGAGACCAGTGGCGTAGCTAAGGAGCTGCAGGGGGTAGCAGTTGCACCGGGCATCAAGCTTTAGGGGGGCAACAAGCTGAGCTTGACATTAGTGACCAATTAGTGACCAAAATTGTGAAAATCTTGGTATGTGCAAATAATACCATCATGTTAAATATCATTGGAAAGGTAATTTAATGCAGAGTGCAATGAAACAACTGCACTGGAATATCTTTTATTATTATTATTATTATTATTATTATTATTATATTTAATATATTTATTAAATAGAAATATTTATTATATTTATATTTATAAATATATTTATTATTATTATTATTGTTATTATTATTATTAACTTTATGGCCAATTAAACGGAAAACGAAAACACAACTGCCTTGTGGAACAAAAAGTGGATTTGCTTAACTCCAAACTGACCTATGAGACTGATTGTTCTGAGTGCCAATGAGATGTTATTATGATACAGCATGGAACCAATAACTTTTTATTTATTTCCTTAATTAAATTTGATTTTATCATGCGGGGGGTGGGTGGGCTACAAAATCTTCTTTGACCCTGGGTTGGAGATAGATGCCTTAGCTACACCACTGACTGGGGAGAGGCAGCAGAGCAAGTGGGTGGTGGGCTGCTGGGGGGGGCAGGGAGGTGGGTTCCTCCCAATTTTCGCTTTTTAAAAAGCCTGGGAGTGATGTCACATCCAGTTGTGACATCACTTCTGGGGCAACATTTTGTGCGTGCCACCAGGCTACATGGTCATTAGCTACACCACTGAAACAGACTATTCTAGCCTGGCGTCAGAACATTGGCTATGTGATCATATGAACAGAAGACTATAATGCACATTGAGCACCACACAGGTGCCATCATGCCACGTGGGCATGATCACAAGGCAACTGGGGACTCATGCTGCGCCTCTCCTAGAGGCAGCAGCAGTGTACAGGTTCGGTTACAGAGCAGGCAGAGTTCTGGGTGCTGATTGGCAAAGACATGGGCAACCCTATCCTAAGCAGTGCCATTGCAGCAGGACCACACGGCCCATGCTGTATCCAGCACTGGGACTGAGCAGGCTGAAGACCTTGGGGGAGAAAGGGGACATTTGTTCCCTTACCCCATGTTGAGTCCCCGCCTGCTCAGTTGGGCTATTTGGATCTACTCCAGCAAAATCGCTGGCTCAAGTCCAAGAAGCCCCATGTAGGTCTTCCAGGCCTGGGAGGGTGAATAGGATGCAGTGTAGGCCAGCACCACCAAACCCGACCCCCTCCTGGACCTGAACCAGCCCTCTCTCCCTTACACCCCTGGAAAAGGTGCCGAAGAGAATGACCAACATGAATAGTAAGGGAAATAGCATAGTTCTGTGGCAGAAACATAAGCTTCTGAGGTCTTGGAACGAAGAAAAAAAATGTGTTGTTGGGTTTTCACGTTACAGTATTTTCAGAATAGAATGGTGTCTCTGGAACAGGTTACTACTGCAAAGCAAGGCTCCACTGTACTGATCCACACAGACTATCAGTACAGGACAGTCTCCTTTAAACTCCTGCTATAAATGTTGCACAATGAGAAAATTGTCTGCGGGAAACATTTCATTTCCTGGAGATGCCAGTCTTGTTAATGTTGAACTTTCACAGGAAAAGAACTGCAGGAGGGGAGGATCATCTCCTTAAAATGTGGCTGCTGTAATGCAGTGTGCACACTAGGATGGTTAAAAGTCTCTGATGCGATTAAGCTTCTACTAAGGATTATATGTATTGACTTTGAATTTCTCTTTTGCTGTGCATGTATGCATCTGTGTGTACACAAGGACTGTGTGTGGAGACTGGAGCCTTTTGGAAGTGTAGTCAACTGACTAGCAAAATAATCAGCTAAGGAGCGATTGTTGCACAGGGACGACGTCAGCAACAACAAAATAACAGAAATTCTGGAGAAAGCAACTCTGGGTTGGGTTTATTTTTTGTGTGTATGCATGTCTTGTGATAGGTGATGCGGTGGTGGCAGCTGAATTTGTTTGTCAGCTTGCACTCAGCGCATCTTTTGAAATGAGCTGAGTGCTCAGTTTCCAGCTAGATTTGTTAGCCCATTCATCAGGCCTGGTGGATGCCAATTAGCACATCCACTAATTCTGACATGTTTGACATCAGCGCCAGAAGTGCTGCAGGCTTGCCAGTGCCTCGGCAATCATCCTTCTGTAGTCCCCACAGGAGTTTGCCACTCTGATGTCCGTGCCTGCCAGAGATAATACCTGCAGGTGGCATTTGGGCAAACCATTTGCAAATATTACGGGTAGGCGAATCCAGCCTCTGGTTCTTCCACTGTGTTCTTTTGATCACGTGTGTGCTTTATAGCTTAGCAGCTTGTATTATTCCTGCAATGGGTCTACTTTCTTTTAGCAAGAGACTGGCAATTCATTCATCTGTGGCAGTGGTGCACCAAGGTGATTTGGCACCTGGGGGCCATAAATTTTTGGCACCCTCCGTGACAAAATTATTTTCAGTCATAATCATGAAATGAATATTAATAATGGTCAGAGATCTAGTGCAGACAGTGAGCATTTTCCTATTTTGAAC
>NC_089832.1:5032096-5085066 GCF_035046505.1 Tiliqua scincoides | reverse complement strand
TACTACTAGTTCTGATGTATGGTGTCTGTTGGAAGCCTTACTACATGGTAATATATCCCCATATTTCCCCACATGATTAGTTGGTTGTCTATTTACTTGCTGTCCACTTTTGTGGACTGCTATTTGTAAGAAAACAGATGTTTTCTCCAAGTGATTTTTACAGTGCTATCTGGTCTGATGTATCTGGACCGCCGGTTTCCATTGGCATCTGCTTTCCCCTTTATTGAAGGGTACTAATATGGGAGCAAACAGTTTACATGCTGGTTTGTTACACAGAAGATGTTTTAATGATTTTATTGTACTAGCTTGTCATATCATGCTTGCTTTGAACGAGAAATGGTGCTATTAAAAGGGACGACTGTCACTTCTGTGACCAGAGGTTTCTGATATGTTGAAAGAGATTAAATAAGGCAGAGAGAGAGAGAGAGAGAGAGAGAGAGAGACAGAATAAACAATTCAAGGGTTTTCTTGCATGCCATTCCAAGATGGCTGTTTTGGGGCGAATGGCAATTAAAAAAGAGAGGGAGAGAGAATGCTACACTTTGGCTCTTTCTACTCCCTGGCTAGAAGTGAAATGCTTTCATCATTGGTAATAGTTAAAGATATTGAGCTTAGCCCCAGCCAAATAGAAGCGGCTCCCCTCTCCTGCAGAGACAACAAGAAATTTCAATTTTCTACCATTTTCTCGCAGGTGCTCTCTGGATTGACTGAAAGGACAGTCACTTAATACACAAGCATTTGGCTGCCTTCAACTCCCAAGACACTCAGTCTCCAAGGCTATAAAATAAATCGCTTTAAGGGGGTTTAAAAAACATAGAATAAAAAGACAAAAGGTGCAATCATGGCAGTGATGAAAGGAGGGACTCTTAGTAGGGACAGAACCAAAACAAGTTGGAAGGACCATCTGGTCTTCCATGGTTTCCTTTTCTTCTTCTTTCTTCTTATTCTTTGGCATTCCTTCTGCCAAGAGTGATACTTATAAACCCCATACCTTGCTAATAAGTGAATAAACCCTTTTGGGGACCACAGCTGCAAGTAAAACATTGTGAAAGAAGGGACACATTGAAGGATTCTAAGTGCTCTTGAAACAATAATAGTGGCGAGTAGTGGAGAGCTACAGGTCCTTTTGGGAGATGCAGTGTGCCACTGAAGGATTGAGAAGGTTCTGGGTCATGTAGGCCAGCCCAGTTATCTACCATCCACCAGCCAACTTAACACAGCGCATTTGTGTGCAGTGGGCGCCAATAAGATGCAAGAGAATGTGGTGCTCCAGACAGGAATCAGTGAAGAAGAACCGGGTTATCTGGGCAAATTGGGCCCCTCCCCTGGAGGGCCCCCACAATGGGCATGTGAGTGGAGCTCCTGCAGCTGGCACCTCACTCTGTAGCTGGTGCTTTGGCATGTAATATTCCATGCCAAGGCACTGCGATGAGAACATGGCAAGAAGAGCATTGCCTTTGGATGGCCCTCTCGCCCACTCCTGGGTCCGATTGTCTAGGAATCAGTCCCCTCCCCAGAAGCAGTTGGTGGTGAAGCTACTGCTGGTTGCTTTACCATTGCTGCTCATCCTGGAGCCCCGTGGGGGCGGAGGGTGCACAAAAATGTTTTGCATTGGGGCCTGCAGCTCCTAAGGCCTCTCTGACCTCTCTTATCTAAGTGATCTGTTCTTCTACTCACCTTAGTGGGAGTCACCGAGTAGCAAATAAAACAAGCCCATTGCTCTTGGCTTACGAGAAGGTTGCATGCCTGCCCCCTGCTCAGATGAAGGGGAAGGCCAAAGAATATAATGTGCAAATGAATCCTGAATAACACATCAGAGAGGATGGTAGCCATCGCCTTGATATGGACTGGACAAGTAAATCAAGGGTGGCATTAGGGTATTGCATTCTGGAAGATTGTATCCTGGTCAGATGTGTCTCTTTCATTGGCATCCCTGGACATTCATGTCTCATTTTTTGTGTGTGCACAACCCGGTTATTTGCATCCCACTATAACTGGGTAACAAACACATTATAACTGGGCAATAAACCCCATGTTATATATGCTAAGCCTCTTATCCAAGCCCTAACCCTAACCCCAGGCCTATCTTTGTGTTTTAAAAATTAAGGGCACAATCCTAACCCACTTTCCAGCACCGACATTAGGGCAATGCAACTCCAATGTACAGAAACAAACATTGCCTAACCTCGAGGAGGCCTCCGTGACTACCCCCCAGTTGTAGGATGCAGCACATGCCCCGCTGGCACAGCTACGCCAGTGCTGGAAAGCTGGTTAGGACTGCGCTCTAAAATGTACAACTAATATAAATATGCATATTGTTGGCATCCTTCAGTCTCGGAAGACTATGGTGTCACGCTCTGAATGGTGGTTCTGGAACAGAGTGTCCTCTCCAGTGCGCGAAGCCTGGGTAAAGTAGGTATGGAGGATAGGCTGTTACCCATGCAGCAAATCCCCCCTCTCCACGTCGCTGAAATGGTCCAATGGAAAGGCAGAGGCCAATACGGTTGGTTCCAGCGGCGTCGCAGGAGTTGCCAGAGCGTGACTGTGTTCAGCCATGAACTGCCTCAGGGACTCCGGCTCCGGATTTTGCCTCGAGGTTGACTCCTGAAGCCTTTTCCATAACTGGATGTAGCCACAAGGCAGTGGAGTTTGGGATCCGAGTTTTCCTTCTCTCAGATGATCTGCCTTCCCAGGCTGACGAGTCCCATCTACCCGGTGGCTGTTTAGTCGCCTCTTACGACAAGTACAGCCAAACTGAGGGCCTATTCTTATCCCCAGCCCCCAGGGGAAAATATGCATATGCATAAATATGCATATACTGGGATATAAATGCCCAGGACACAAAAAGAACAGATGGAAATGTCTAATACCAGGACACATTTGATGGAGACAGTTGTATAGGGTGCAATGGTCCTGACACTATCAAGGGTTAATGTCCTGGCATTAAAAGTTGCAAAAAAAAAAAAAAAAAGTTCTTCTGGAGCTCTGTTACAGGAACATACCCTGGGAGGGAGTCTGAGAAAATTGCTGCATTAAAAGGGCAGGCGTGCAACCCTCTCCTGTGCTAAGAGCGATGGGCTTGTTTTATGTGCTTCTCAGTGACTCCCACTAAAGTGAGTAGGAGAACAGATCCCTTAGATAAGAGAGGTCAGAGAGGCCACAGCACTCCATACCAGCAACTCCTGGCTTTGGTCATTTGTGCACTTCCTCTTCCCAGATGCCTTCTCAGATCAAGGAAAGAATCTGGGTGGGGAGAAGCAGGCTCATAAACCTATCCTTGCATGGATTTCAGGCAGAAAATAAGACATCCCATGTCTTTATGGCGGGGAGGGCATTTCTCCATCTCTTTTTCTTCTTTAAAGGGAGCGCCATCACCCCTGTTCACTAAGCTGAGAATCGATAAGAAACTGGACATCCAGCCACAAAAATTTTTCACCGAGAAGGTTACTATTGTTCTCTGCTCCTCAAGGCAGTGCACATTCCAAACTTTAGCACCGCCGCACTGTACAAACAAAACGTTGGCTTTGTTATCTCTACCAGACTATTATGATTTTTGCCTTTGCCAACTGTACTGGGTGCTTTAAAGATACAAAGAAAAACAAAACAAACAACAACAAAAAGGAACACATACATCAAACCCAAACATATTCATCTCCCGAAAAGCTTTCGCTATCAGGAGCAAAACAGATGTGACACGTGATATTGTGATTGGATCTCCGGACATTTTTCTATTCCTTTAAAGCAACTCTTGGGGTGGGGTGGGTGGGAAAGAGTTGACCAGGAGAGTGCACTGGGAGAGGGACTGTTTAACCCTTTGCTCCCTGTATTCTTTTTCCACTTAAAATCATATACACACCCAAGGGGAAAAAAGCAGGCACAGTTCAGTTACTGGTCTTTCTTTCCAATCTGGGCTACTTTTGGAGTGGGGGGGGGGCAGAATTTAATCAGGAAAATCATACTAGGCAGTGGTATACAAAGGTCATTTGGCACCCAGGATCCATAAATTTTTGGCACCCCATGACAAAATTATTTTCAGTAATAGTCATGATACGAAATGAGCAGTCATTTCATATGATTATATATATATATAACTGCAGACAGCCAGTTTTATATAGTGCAAACAGTTTATATATATATTTTCTACATGCACACACACACACAGGCATCCTGAATTATCCTTATTATCCACGGGGGTCCCATTCTTGGAACCTCTGACGATGCTGAACCCCATGGATAATGAAATCCGCGGATCTCAGCACCTTTAATCCTCTGGAGGTGATGGGAGCTGAGCCTAAAAGTTACTTCTGGTTTTCCCCTAAAAACTGGAAGTGACCTTCTAAGGCCTCCCGAAGGCCCACACATGGCGTCCAAGAACCTCAGAACACCATCTGGAGGTCACTAGAGTGCAGGGTTCATGTCGGGCCGACCCCCACAAGTTCAGGACCCACAGATAATCAAACCCATGGGTCCCAAATCTGCAGGTAATGACAGCCCGCTGCACCAACTTTGTAAGTTTGTATATTTATATGTTGTTGGCATCCTTCAGTCTCGGAAGACTATGTTATCGCGCTCTGAATGGTGGTTCTGGAACAGAGTGTCCTCTCCAGTACACGAAGCCTGGGTAAAGTAGGTATGGAGGATAGACTGTTTCCCATGCAGCAAATCCCCCCTCTCCACGTCGCTGAAATGGTCCAATGGAAAGGCAGAGGCCAATACGGTTGGTTCCAGCGGCGTCGCAGGAGTTGCCAGAACGTGACTGTGTTCAGCCATGAACTGCCTCAGGGACTCCGGCTCCAGATTTTGCCTCGAGGTTGACTCCTGAAGCCTCTTCCATAACTGGATGTAGCCACAAGGCAGTGGAGGTTTGGGATCAGAGTTTTGCTTCTCTCAGATGAGCTGCCTTCCCAGGCTGACAAGTCCCATCTACCCGGTGGCTGTTTAGTCGCCTCTTACGACAAGTACAGCCAAACCGAGGGCCTATTCTTATCCCCAGCCCCCAGGGGAGCTATTTATATATAACTTCGTATATATGGTCATATATATATAGTCATTTCAAAAAACAATAGAAAAACAGGTTTAAAAGAAATAAGTCTTTTTTTTTCTTCTTCTCAGGCTTTCCTGAACTTCTTGCTGCTAGGAGAAGAGTGGGTAGTGATGGGGACAAAATTACTTTAATTGGTTCCCATGCATGCGGAGGAACTTCAACGGACTTGTGCTTGAGCTGTCCCTAGAAATTATGTACTGAAGTTACGAGTACATGAAACAGTGTGCTGGGTTTTCTTTTGCAGTCTGTGTGCGGACACTGCGATGTTGAGAGGATAGGAGGCATTGCAAACAGTCCCACTCTTAATGGCTTGACTTCTGCAGAACACAACTACCTCGTTAGCTGTTTTGTTCTTTGCAAAGAAGGGATAATGACGATAACATGCTCATAAAAAAATAAAGGAAAAGTTAGGCTTCAGGAAGATTGAAATGTGTTGCATGGCCTTAATGCTATGCATGCTTAAGTTGATGGGGACTTCACCCCACTGATATCAGGATGCAAAATCTTTGGCAAGACTTTATTTATGAGATGGAAGCAATTTGGCACAGTTAAGAACATGCAACAGAAAATAATATGAAGTCCCCCAAGTTTAGCTTTGCATATTTAGGAATCATAAACTGTTGCAAGGGTCTTTGGAGGCCATCTAGTTCAAACCCCTATTTGGTTCAGGCAGCTGCTACAGCAGGAGTGTCAAACTCATTTCATGACGAGGGCTGAAGTTAGCATTCATACTGCATGCTGAGGGCCAGAAGTGACATTATTAAGCAGGAAGTGACGTCATGAAGTGACATCACGACGCAGATCAGAAATGAGCACTTTGTTCTCACATAAAAACTCATTGGCTGCAAATGACTGAAGACAAAATGTGCAAATCTTGCACATATTCTCAAGTTATGAGAGAGCCCAATTATCAAGCTGGAAGAGCTCAATTATTGCAGGGGCCAGATGAATGCTTCCAGCGGCTGCATTCGGCCCGCGGGCTTTATGTGTGACACCCCTGTGCTACAGCATTCTTGACAGATGGTTGAAAATGTCCAATGAGGGGAGAGTCCCTGACTAAGATGTAGGAGATTTGCACCAAGCCAGTTCACAAACACAGCACATGGGATGTGCAGCAAGGATCTGGGTGAGGAGAAAATGATTTGCAGACCAACCCAGAAGTTGTCCAATACAAATAAGGGCGCAATCCAAACCTATGCTGGAGCAGGTAAGCCAGGAGGCTTGCACTGCATCCAATGCGGGTTTGCAGTGAGCAGTGGCTCAGCCGGGGGCAAGGGGAAGCACTTCCCCTTACCCCTGGGTAAGGGCTGCGCACTCCTATGGGTCTCCTCGGACCTGCACCACCTCTGGAGGTGGCACAAGTCCAAAGAGAGTGGAGCGGCTTGAAGTCGCTCCGTTTGCCCCGGGGAGGGGGGTTGGGATCCGGCATAACTACCGGGTCCCAGCTCTGCCCCCAGCTCCCTGTGCACCCACCCCCGGGCCTGCCCTCCCTCAGCCAGTAATGCCCCTTCCCGTCCCCTCCCATGCCCCCCCCACACCTACATTTGCCGCTTATGTCGGCGCGGCGGAGGCTTCTGCCTCCCTCCGCGTGTCAGTGCATCCGAATGTGCTGATGCGGCTCCCGCTCACGGAGGTGCAGACGTGCTTTACGGCACATTTGCGACCCTCCAGGGCCACCTATGCCAGCAGAACTGCCAGTTAGGATTGCTCCCTAAATCCCACAAGCAAGCACACAGGGGAAACATCCATCCTGTTTCATGAGATGTATTCTGACTAGAATATCATCGACCTTGTGATTTCTGCCCCGATGCTTCAGCCATGGTTTCCGAGGGTCAACAAAGACACGATCCCACCTCTAGGATACAAGATTTCCCCTGACTTTCTGGAATTTCAGAGACTGATATTGTGTGGGACAAGCTGTTGGGTAATGCTGAGTTGACCGACTGCCGACTCCTTCAGGGTCATTCCTGTTCCTCCCCGGCCCCTTCTCAAAGCCTTCATTGTCCCAGTTTTTTTCCATAAACTGCCTAGTCCTACTACCGCAGGCACTGCAAATATAACTCCCCCTCCCATCCTCACACAACTTCTATGTGCCCACCAGATTAATGTGCATAATTTTTTAGAATTTCCATAATGCATTCTGGTTACATAATCTAGATTTTCTGCTCACTGACTTTAAGGTTCTTCATGGGGGGAATTTATAATTTATGGCAGAGTGACGGGAAAGCCCAGCCAGCATTTTGTACAAGCAAATGGAATGGCAAACAGGGCCCAGCTCTCAGTTGCACCCTGCATCTGTTGATGAGGCAGGGTCATACTCTACCTGGGGGACCGTATACAGAATCATTATGGGTGAATACACCCCTCCCTCCCAATAAATATACATGCATACACAACAGGCCACCATACCCATGTGTGCAAAATAGATGCCTTCCCCACTACCTTGTGCTGTATCTGAAACTTGCCACATTACAGAGAAATCACACTGAGACAACCATCAATATTTCAGACTTTTTGGTGACAGGAAATGAGGGTTTTCCCGTACAATTTTGTGCTCTTCTTAACACAAGGAATGCTCAGTGGGACACTCTAGCAAGAGCTTCGTGGCGAAAATATGGGTCACAAGCTGCCGCTAGGCTCTCTCTCTTCCAAAGCAAATGTAGTTTAATCATTCATGGTGGGGGGCCAGCTTGTCAGTGAGAGCCCATGTGGTACAGTGGGAAAACCCTCAGATGCTGAATGTGGATGGAAACACAAACACTCACATCAGATCACTTTGATGGGGAGAGGATCCTGAGAAAGCAGTTTTGCATCCACACATGTAACAGGTAAAGGCCACATGTAAATTGTCCTTAGATTAAAGCAGTAGTATAGCTCGGGGAGGCTGGGAGGATACCGGGCCCTGGGTACCACACCTTGAGTGGTGTTAAGGTACCTACTCCTGCACCTCCCTGCAGGCACTCAAAGTGGTTTCAAGCTGCTTTGAGTGGCCAACAGCTTTCTTCATGGAAAAAAGAGGGGGGGGAAGTCGTATGCTGCTTTGAGCGGCTGACAACCACCTCAAGTGGCCCGGCAGTGGACATCATTATGTCAACACTTCCAGACCAGGCTCTTCCGGGCGTGGCGGGAGTTTAACGTCAAGTGTCATGGTCGGTGCCAGAGGGGCCAGATATGCCAGTGGATTAAGGAGCAAGTCTTGCCAGTTCTGTATTTCAACCTCTGGTTTGAGGCCCATTTTCCACAATGTTGCAGGGAACTCCTAGCCAACTTTTCAGCACCAATGCAGCAGGAATGCAGCCCTGGAGAACCAATGCTCCCTTACCTTGAGAAGGCCTCTGTGACTACTCCAACACCACAGGATTCAGTGTATACCCACTTGTCATGGCTGCATCGGCACTGGCAAGTTGGATAGGTTTGGGCTCTAAGGCCATGGTTAGAATAAACTCACATCCAAATGTAGAAGGGCTATGTGGAACTGCCTAGTGCTTCTGCAATGTGGGTTATGGCAAGACAACTTTTTATCCCTTCAAATTTCACAACAAACAAAAACCATCAGTTCATTCTTAAGCAAATGTACCACTTCATTGTTTCAAAAAGTGCAGCTGGCATTTTTCCAAGACATTAAAGTCCCTTTAAGGATATTGCTCAGCTTTCCTGTCACTTGCAAAAGAGATGCAAAAGGTTATGTTTATTTAGGATGAAGATGGACTTGTCAAGTCACTGTATGGTATGATCTGTATGGAAATGCGAATGCCTTGAATCTAAAATGTTTCTGTACCATCCACAGCTTCCCTCCTCCCCTCCCCCTGGAGGATGTAAATTGACAATAAATGATTGACATTCACAAATGTGCCTCCAAGCAGGTTGGGAATAATTAGTAAGGTATGTAGACACCCAGTCACAGGAGCCAATCGCGACAAATCCACAAAATAACGAACTTCAAAAGCTTGTCAAAAGAGCGGCTTCGTTGCTGAGGCCCTTTTTTTAAAAGGTTCATGCAGCCTTATTTCATTGGTCATATTAAAGTTCCTTCTCTCCCAACCATGGACTGGTTTCTAAACCCCCAGTAGATCAAACTGGAAACCACCAGCCCCAAGAAAGGAGGGTGGTTCAATATGGAGGCAGGAGATGTAGCCTGGAAGCTGAGCTGTTAGCTTGCCTGAAAAAGCTAAGCAGAATCAGCTTGGGTCTTGTTTTGGATGGGTGACTGGAAGCTGCTGATTAGAGACAAAGGAACTGTGGAGGAGTGGTGTGTGTGGAGGAATCAACTGTCAAAAAATAGATATCCTGAGAACCAGCCTATGGAAAGCACAAGAGCTGTGCAGCCAGGACGACAACTGCACGATAAAGGGAAACTGGTGTAGCTAAGGAGGTGCAGAGGGTAGCAATTGCATTAGGCAACAGCCTTTAGAGGGGGCAACAACCTGAGCTTGGCCACGAGAATACCTTGGCATTTTTGAATAATACCATCATGTTACATGCCATTTGACACAGAATTTAACACAGAATGCAATGGAAAAAAACTGCGTCAAAATATCTCTATTCTATCAAATGTTATAGCCAAATAACCAGAAAATAAAAACACAACTGCATTATGTAACAAAAACTGGATTTTCTTAACTCAAAACTGACCAATGAAACTGATTGTTCCTAGAGCCAAATAGGTGTTGCTATGATACAGCAGGGAACCAATAAGGTGTTAATATGGGTGGGGGGAGCAAGCCAGGAAGGAAGCAGCAGAGCAAGTGAGTGGCGAGCTGCTGGGGGGGAGGTGGATTTCCCCCATTTTCAGTTTTTTTTCAAAGCCCAGGCGTGACATCATTTCCAGGGCATCATTTGAGCTTGACCCTGGGATAAACAACCATTAGCTATGCCACCATGTGCCACCCTAATCTTTTGGAGATTCTTGCAGTGCTGTGCAAATCACTTGATTTGCATACAGTCCCAGGTGGCAAAAGCCCCCCCCTCTGGTGAATCTCCTAACTGCCCCCAAAACAGGAGAGATGAGATGCTCCCCAATGTGCCTGCAGTGAATCAGGTGAATCATGCATGCATTGTAGGGAAAGGCAAGGAGCATTTCTGAATTGCAATTAGAGCAGGAAACTAGCCATGCAGACTTCTGAGCTCCCCTCCCCTCTGCCAGGTCTTGTACCAATCCAAGCTTGGCAGCGTGGTTTTGGCAAGGGAAGAATCTAGCGTGTCTTGCTTCTCAAGGACCAGACTGCTAAAACAGCATTCCTTATCCCTGATATGACAGCAGTCTGAATGTTCCCAGAGAGAACTCCTCTCCCAGCTTTAAATTTCAGGAGCTAAGAAACATTTTTACACTACTGATGTAAAACCAGACGTCAGTAGACGTCGCAGCCAGAATATCCCAGAACTTGCTTGGAAGCAAAAATGTCATCTCCAAATGTCCTTGGTAGGTATGTTCAACCCCATAGCTTTCTTCTGAACTGAAGGCAGAAGGTATGGTCTGGTGGTCAGATCATGTGCCTGCCTGAAGAAAGTGAAGCAGGTTTAGCTGCAGTCTTGCCTTTGGATGGAAGACTTTGGGATGGGGAAATCCTTGCTAATTAGCTGGCAAACCTTGCTAATTTTGTGAGAATGTGTGAAATGGGCAGGAGCCAGCTAGAGTTGGATAGCATCTTCAGCACCGACCTGCCACTACTGTGAAAGCTTGGAAGTGCTAGCATTTGGATAGAAAACATCTGGTGAACACAGAGGGTTCTCACAATATTCAAAAAACCCCATTAAATGGTGGTTTAGGACTAGCCTGCCTGTGTGTAAACCACCTTGAATGCAGTAGAATAAGGAATATGGCTATTTCCTCCTCCTTTTACTATGACACTTATTTCATTCCAAAAGAGCACATTGGGTCTTCCCAGAGACTGATGGTTCAGCACAGTTCCACTCTCTCCATACAAAGGTAGGAAACTCCAACTTTGGGAAATATTTTTCCAAGTACGAAATATTTCGTATTTCACCCAACTTGATCACCCAGGCCTGATTTAAGTGAATATAACAAGAGCTCTGTTGGATCTGGCCCAGGGCCCATCTAGTCCAGCTTCCTGTATCTCACAGCAGCCCACCAGATGTCTCAAGGAGCACACACAAGACACTTGCATCTCGCTGCCACCTCCATGCATCTAGCATTCTATTTACACTGACACGCCCCAGTGAAGACACCAGATTGCAGTTAGGTTGAAGACTTTTTTTTTTACTGGGGCAATGACCAGTAAGCCCTTGACTTGATCTGCCTCTTTATTTCAGAACACCTCAATTCTTTTAAATGTGAGAAGTTTCCTCACCTCAGAACAATACAGGGCTGTACTGCAAGCCACACCACTGTCAGCCTATAGTGCAATTCTATATGTATCTACTCAGAAGTAAATTTCACTGTGCTCAGCAGGGCTTACTCCCAGGAAAGTGTGGCTAGGATTGCAGCCCCAGGGCCTCACTGCTCCTATTTTTAAACCTCTCTGAGCTTATTTGAAGAAAGCAGCATATATGTACCTTTTTTCAAACTAAACAAAAAAGCCCAGGGCAGCATTGCTTTTTAAGTAGGAGGAAAGGAGTAAGAAGAGGAACAGATAGTAGAATGTTTAAACTTTAAAGTGATAAATAAGAACAACATAAGATACAATATTGGCCTTGAAAGGTTTGGTATGAAAGGATGGGAAAAGAATATTTCTACTCACACCATCCTTTCGATTCTTTCCAGCTGATCATCCAAGCATTATCCAAACTCCACAGCCCCTTCATTGGCAGCAATCCATAATTAACTTACTCTGCCTGAAGCAATCTTGTTGACTTCAGTGGAGTAGATCTGGCTTAAGTAGTTTGTGGTCAGAGGCCCTGATTTGCTCTCTGTCTCTCTCTGTCTCTCTCTCTGTCTCTCTCTTGCTCTGTGTGTGTGTGTGTGTGTGTGTGTGTGGCCATCGCACTCAAAAAATTAAAAATACAGTGATTGATTGAAGAGAATAGCAGGGAAAGGAAATGAAACTTCAAATTAAACAATGACCCCACCCCCAAAATGCACAAGCTCTACCTTGAGTGAGGACTGAAAGAAGAAAAGGGTTTTAAGGATAACTCCCCCACACTCCATACAATGTTTTATGAATGATGAGGCCTTACATTATCTGTCATGGGTATATTCAGTGTTAATGATGTCCCACATCTGGGATGTCGAAACATATTAGAGCAATGAAGTAAAATGTAAAATAAACTCACTGTCTTTAGAGTGGAGAAAGGTATCAAGGGTAACGGTAAGATTGCGAAAAACCTTATGAATGAGTAATAAGTGTTTTTAAGCTGGCAGCAAGAAGCATACCTTCTGCTGATAGGAAAGAATTGCAACCAAACCTTCTGGTGTTAATTAGAACTAAAACTGTCACCCATGCAGACTTTGGTTTCCAAATCCTTCCATTTCATTTATGGTGGTGTGTTATTTGTTAAATAAAAAAAAAAAACCAACAGAGCCAATCTGCAAGAGCAATCTAAAATAAGTAACATGACTACACCCAAATGGGCTAATAACCGATTATTTGTTTCCCTTAAAAGGTTCACAATGCATAAGTCTCTGAGCAGGAGCCAGCCTGAATGAAGAATTTCAGAGTCTCATAGGAGGGTGCTGAGCATGTGTTTTAACTCTTCCATTGAAATGAATGGGACTGAAAATGTGCTTAATTTTGACTGAATCTTGCCTTCTGTTTCCAACTTTTTAAGTTCCAACTATAGGTGATTTTTGTGCGTGAGCACTAAGACTTTGTGGTCATTAGTTGTTCCCAAATGTCAGGCCCATTTTGTCAGCAGCACTTCCCAGTCATTCCAGCCTTGTGACACCCTCTGAACCCAGATGACACGAAACACACCATGCGGTAATGTCACACCGCCACTTCAGGGTTTGGAAGTCTAGTGCGTGCCCAGAAACAGCAGTAAGAGGGTAAGAGCCGGTGAGCAGGCTTTTCCCAGCATGCAGTTTTTGTGCACTGTAGCTCTGTCCACCGCACTGTTCCTCTTGCAGCTGCTCGGTAGCTCGTGCTGCAGCCTCACTGCAGGGCAGTGGCCATCCCACAGCACCCCACAGAGTGCCTCGCCCCACGGAGTGCATCACAATGCACACTTTGGGAATCGTTGGGCTTAAGGAAATAAATCTCACCTCCTAGAGACCTCCTGGGGATGTGACAGCATCTGCTCCTTCCTGCTCCATGGATTGGGAAAGGAAGAGGGCGATGGAGTTGAGGAGGAAATGTGGAGGAAAAGAGAGTGGTGGGTAAGAGTCACAGAGACTCCATCCCACCACTCTTCTGCTCTCCAAACATCCTCTTCTGCTTTAACCACCTCTTCTTTTTCCAATCCAGGCAGCGGAGCACATGAGGAGGCGAATAGAAGTGGGTCCCTCACCAATCCACTGCCTTAGGCAACTCTCATGGATGGGACAGCCCTTAGTATAGAAGATTTTTGGAAAGGAGGACACACCTGAAAAGGTGATGTGAGAGAGGCATTGTTGGGACAAGGATGATCAGAGAGGACTGGAGAACAAATCCTACGAGGAAAGACGGAGAGCACTTGGTGTGTTTAACATGGAGAAGAGAAGGATGACAGGGGGTATGACTGCACTCTTCAAATACCTGAAGGGCTCACCTGGCAGGACAAAGTTCCAAACAACACAGTCCTGGAACGAGCTAGAATCCCTAGCACGTATGCACTGCTGAAACAGAGACACCTGCGTTGGCTCGGTCATGTTGTGAGAATGGATGATGGCCGGATTCCAAAGGATCTCCTCTATGGAGAACTCGTGCAAGGAAAGCGCCCTACAGGTAGACCACAGCTGCGATACAAGGACATCTGCAAGAGGGATCTGAAGGCCTTAGGAGTGGACCTCAACAGGTGGGAAACCCTGGCCTCTGAGCGGCCGCTTGGAGGCAGGCTGTGCACCATGGCCTTTCCCAGTTTGAAGAGACACTTGGCCAACAGGCTGAGGCAAAGAGGCAAAGAAGAAAGGCCCATAGCCAGGGAGACAGACCAGGGACACACTACACTTGCTCCCAGTGTGGAAGGGATTGTCACTCCCGAATCAGCCTTTTCAGCCACACTAGACGCTGTTCCAGAACCACCATTCAGAGCGCGATACCAGAGTCTTTCAAGACTGAAGGTTGCCAACATTCAACATTCATTCATGTCATAGGGAAGAAGGGACAAATTTGTTCTCAGCTGCCTTTGAGAGCAGAACTAAATCCCATGGGTACCAACTGCAAGATAGGAGATGCCAGTTGGAAGGAATTCCTGATGGTCAGGGTGGTTTGGCAGTGGAACAGATTGCCGAGGGAGGTGGTGGATTCTCCCTCGCTGAAGATCTTCAAGCAGAGGCTGGACAGAAAACCTGCTGGAGATGCTCTAGGAGGATTTCCTGCTACTGACAGGCAGTTGGACTAGATGACCTTGTGGGTACCTCCCAACTCTATGTGACTATGGCTTTTTCTTGGACTACTTGGTCTTCATCCAGACAGGAAATTCAGTGTGACCATGGGACACGACTGAGAACCAGACTTTCATAGGCAGATCTGGAATGTGAGTTAACTCTGTGCTCTCCCCCATCAAAGTCCTTTCATACAACAACAATCTGATTCCCAAAGGACGGCCCTTGTATAAACATCGTGGCAAATAATTTGGCTGGAGTTAACATTTATGTATTTTCTGAGGGTGGTTTTACAGCATGGTGTTCCTGACTGTTTGCACCAAAGCAGGCAATCCAAATGTTCAGTTAATCAAGGGATTCCTGAGGTGAAGGCCCACAGCAAGAACCAAAAGAGATTGGTCTTTAGCCTTCATTAACACGGCAGTGTCTCTCAAAAGCTCTCAAGTCCAGGAAAATCAGAGCCTCATAAACTCTCTAAGTAGAATTTCAAAGGGTTCCCTTCCTTATACAAAGCCAGATTCCCCTGTCTTTGCCTGGTTCTCTTTGTTCAGCACATCATGGCTACTGGAGAAGGTGACTGCACCTCTTGGCCACATCCAAAGTAAAGAGCAGTGGACAGTTTGAAATACACTCGTTAGTTAAGAATTCTAGGGTCGTTGTTGGCAACCTTCAGTCTCGAAAGACTATGGTATCACGCTCTGAAAGGTCGTTGTGGAACAGCGTCTAGTGTGGCTGAAAAGGCCAATTCGGGAGTGTTTCCCACCTGTTGAGGTCCACTCCTAAGGCCTTCAGATCCCTCTTGCAGATGTCCTTGTATCGCAGCTGTGGTCTACCTGTAGGGTGCTTTCCTTGCACGAGTTCTCCATAGAGGAGATCCTTTGGGATCCGGCCATCATTCTAGGGTATCTAAGGAAGAACTGAAAAGTTAATCACTAAAAAAGGTGGCCTCCTAGTAGGGAGAAGGTCTTTCAACCAAAAAGTCTGAGCTGAAAGGAGGAAGGTCTGTGCACATGTGCCTGTTTGTTTTATTGGGGATTGCGAAGAAGCACCCAGGGAGCCTGGCTGACATATACACAGCAGCATTGTGTGATTAAACACATTGCTGCCTGTAGACAGACAGCCGACGCTCTAAATGGTGTATAGATGCATTGCATACCAAAGGGTGGAGGAGGGGGGTTTCATCCTCCCTTATTCAGAAATTACATAAACAAATAAAATCACAGTCCTGAGCTCTAAATTGAACGTAATTGAATCACCATCTTTTAAATGCATGAACATTATTCATAATGGATTTCTGGAAAGCGGTTTGGTTGAGCAAATGACAATAAAGTGAGGCCTCAAACAAATTTACCTACTGTACCTATTATCAGTAAGCAGCTTATATTTTATGGAAGGATTATATTACGAAGAGGATGAGGCTTTCAAGGAAGAGTTAGAAACACTAAATAGTTTCCAGGGCAGAGAATTACATGTTCAGCCAAAAGGCCAGTGTACCATGCAAAGATACTCTCTTAAGAACCTAAGAAGAGCTCTGATGGATCAGGCTAAAGGCCCATCTAGTCCAGTTTCCCGTATCTCATAGTGGCCCACCAGATGCCTCAGGGAGCCAAAAAGACAAGACACCTGCATCCTGTTGCCACTCCCTTGTACCTGGGTAAAGAAATATTTCTTTTTGTCTGTTCTAACTCTCCTGATGCTCAATTTTAGTGGATGTTCCCTGTTCTGGTGTTGTGTGAGAGGAAAAGAACATCCCTCTATCCACTCTATCCATCTCCTGCATAATTTTGTAGGTCTCAATCATGTCCCCCCTCAAGCGTCTCTTTTCTAGGCTGAAGAGGCCCAAACGCTGTAGCCTTTCCTCATAAGGGAGGTGCTGCAGCCCTGTAATCTTTCTTTCTTTCTTGCTTGCTTGCTTGCTTGCTTGCTTGCTAGCTCCTTCCCGGTCTGGCCTCTCTCTGGCCCTTCGCCTCCCACACTCCACTTGATGGCAACTCCTCTCTGCCACCGAGGGTCAGCTCAGCAGTATATCAGCGTGTCCTCAGTTCACTGTACATCCTATGCCCCACTTTTATGATTAATTTATTCTCCTTACTCTTGACTTTTTGGGGGGCAATGCTTTATTGTTTTCATTATGGCTGTAAGCCACCTGAGACACCCCCCACTGGATGGAGAAAGGTGGGATAGAAATGTTTTAAATGTGTAAATATTGCAATGACCAAAAGATGAAGATACCTTTGCAAAGTAGACCATAGCGGTTAAACCTTTATGCACTAAGCAGTACAATTCACCTTTATTAATTTTCCGGGCTGTTAAGTTCCAAACAACACAGTCCTGGAACGTGCTGGAATCCCTAGCATGTATTCACTGCTGAAACAGAGACGCCTGCGTTGGCTTGGTCATGTCGTGAGAATGGATGATGGCCGGATCCCAAAGGATCTCCTCTATGGAGAACTCGTGCAAGGAAAGCGCCCTACAGGTAGACCACAGCTGCGATACAAGGACATCTGCAAGAGGGATCTGAAGGCCTTAGGGATGGACCTCAACAAGTGGGAAACCCTGGCCTCTGAGCGGCCCGCTTGGAGGCAGGCTGTGCAGCATGGCCTTTCCCAGTTTGAAGAGACACTTTGCCAACAGTCTCAGGCTAAGAGGCAAAGAAGGAAGGCCCATAGCCAGGGAGACAGACCAGGGACAGACTGCACTTGCTCCCGGTGAGGAAGGGATTGTCACTCCCGGATTGGCCTTTTCAGCCACACTAGACGCTGTGCCAGAACCACCTTTCAGAGCGCGATACCATAGTCTTTCGAGACTGAAGGTTGCCAATACAGTATGTTCATAATATTCAGGTCAACTGTGGTGGACTGCCATTTAGCTAGCTAGCTAATCTGAGAAATTTATAACCCGCCTTTCCCATATTGAAGCAAATACCCAGGGCGGTATATTGGTCACTCTCTTCTGCATCTTTTACCTTTCCACAATATCCCTTTTGAGATGTGGTCACCAGAACTGGACACAATACTCTCAATTTACAATGAACGTTCCAGCACTGAGAGCCCAATCCTATGCATATCTACTCAGAAGTAAGTCCCATTATAGTCAATGGGGTTTACTCCCAGGAAAGTGTAGATAGGCCTGTAGCCTGAGGGCCCAATCCTATTCAATTTTCCAGTGCTGGTGCAGTTGTGCCAGTGGGGTGTGCACTGCATCCTATGGTGGAAGGGCAGTCATTGGGGCCTTCTCAAAGTATGGGAAAATGTGTTCCCTTATCATGGGGTTGCATTGTAGCTACACCAGAGCCCAAAAGCTGGATAGGATTGGGCCCTGAATCTCCTGTTTGACTCACACTCAGCACCAATAACACTTTTCTCTAACCCATCCGGCCCCTGCTCAAGAGCAAGGGATGGGCCAGCTTCCATTGCTTTCTTGAAGAAGCAACTCTGACATCCATGTTTACCCCAGTAACCTCAAATACAAAAACAATTTCCACCCTCAATAATTCCTCCAGAATGGAAACCAGTCTCTCAAGGGTGTCAACCTGTAAACCCTTTTTATAAGCAGATAATAGCCTTTCTGGCTTTGAAAAGGGGCCCTGTTTGGGGGAGTCTTTGCAAAGCTGGTCTTCAAATATTTTGGCTTAATGTTTCTAGGAGTTGCTTTTGCTTTCCTGGGCAATTGTGTTTGAGCAGCTACGCCGGGTGTTTGCTGTGGGATGAACACATCAAGAGTAAACACGAAATGCACATCTTATACTTTGGGAGACAGAAGGAACAAGCACTGAGAAATTGCAACTGGTTGCAGCTCCCTAGCACATATCCACTGCATGTTTGGAAATATTTATGGCAGCAAACACCAGCATAACACTGGTCTTACCAAGGCATCAAACATAAGCATTGGCATGCCAAATTTTTCCCCCTGCAAGGATATACTCTCACAGTCGCTTCTTGCTCTACCTCTTCTATGGCTACAGTGGAAATTCAAGGCAAATACAGCAGTGAGAGCCAGGATAGTGTAGCGGTTCAGGAGTTGGACTTAGACCTGGAAGAGCCAGGTTCCAATTCCTGCTCAGCCATGAAGCTTCCTGGGTGATCTTGGGCCAGTCACTATCTCTCAGTCTCACCAACCTCACAGGGTTGTTGTAAGGACAAAAGGAGGGGAGGAACCATGTATATCACCCTGAGCTCCATGGAAGAACCATAAACATGTGAAAAATCAATAAATAACTGGAGGTAAGGGGATAGTCGAAGAGAAGCACAGTGTGACATGGAGAGAGCTGTGCACCAACAATGCTTCAGTCGCCATTTGGATATACCAATGCACAAGCCATAATTAGAGGTGTTGTTTCTGCTGAGTAAGATAGGTTTACAACCTAAGTCTTACTGAACCCAATGGGTTTATTTCTGAGTAAGGCAAATAATACCATTTTTCAAGCACATCTAGTCACAGTGGAATTGGAAAAGGTGCAAAAGAGAGCTACCAAAATGATTGGTGGACTGGGACACGAGGAAAGGCTACAGTGTCTGGGGCTCTTTAGTCTAAAAAAAAAGGTGCCCGAGGGGGGCCATGATTGAGACATACAGGTCCAGCCTATTTATACATGGATTTTTAATACACAGATTTGACTCAACACGATTGGCCCCTGCAAATGAGAAGAAATGTGCTGATCCCTGGAGAAGGGGAAAATGCACCTCTTTAAAATCAGTTTAAAATACTGAACAGTCCTTTAACAATAGCCTCCTTAATGAGAGAGAGAGAGAGAGAGAGAGAGAGAGAGGGCAGCTGGCTGACAATCCATCAATCCTCTCTCCAGCAGACCCCTCCCTTCCCCCCCAGCACGTGAAAGGTGATCACTTTGCATTGGTGAAGAGAGGGGCTGCTTGAAGCACCTTTCTAAATGCTTGGAGAAGGACTGATTGATGGAATGTCCTCTTAATGACTCTTACCTTACATCACAAAGGTCATCAAGGCTGTTTTTTAGACACTGGAGCAAAGAAACTTTGTTTTTTAAATTGATTTGCTATAGTGCGTTTTTTGCCATCCACCAGAGTGCTTGGAACGGAAGAGTGCTCTTTTCCCTAAATGGCAGTCCACCACAGTTGACCTGAATATTATGGACATAACAGCCTGGAAAATTAATAAAGGTGAATTGTACTGCTTAGTGCATAAAGGTTTAACCGCTATGGTCTACTCTGCAAAGGTATCTTCATCTTTTGGTCATTGCAATATTTACACATTTAAAACATTTCTATCCCACCTTTCTCCATCCAGTGGGGGGTGTCTCAGGTGGCTTACAGCCATAATGAAAACAATAAAGCATTGCCCCCCAAAAAGTCAAGAGTAAGGAGAATAAATTAATCATAAAAGTGGGGCATAGGATGTACAGTGAACTCAGGACACGCTGATATACTGCTGAGCTGACCCTCGGTGGCAGAGAGGAGTTGCCATCAAGTGGAGCGTGGGAGGCAAAGGGCTAGAGAGAGGCCAGACCGGGAGGAAATCCAGCTGGAACGAGGAGTTCTATGAAAGACTAGAACAGGGGTGCTCACACTTTTTTGGCTCGAGAGCTACTTTGAAACCCAGCAAGGCCCGGAGATCTACCAGGGGGGGAAGGAAGCATCTGACAGGAGGTCTGTGGAACTCCTTGCCACAGGATGTGGTGCTGGCGTCTAGCCTAGACGCCTTTAAAAGGGGATTGGACGAGTTTCTGGAGGAAAAATCCATTATGGGGTACAAGCCATGATGTGTATGCGCAACCTCCTGATATTAGGAATGGGTTAAGTCAGAATGCCAGATGTAGGGGAGGGCACCAGGATGAGGTTTCTTGTTATCTGGTGTGCTCCCTGGGGCATTTGGTGGGCCGCTGTGAGATACAGGAAGCTGGACTAGATGGGCCTATGGCCTGATCCAGTGAGGCTGTTCTTATGTTCTTAACTACAACTCCCAGGAAGCCTTGCAGGTCTCTTGTTATCTGGTGTGCTCCCTGGGGCATTTGGTGGGCCGCTGTGAGATACAGGAAGCTGGACTAGATGGGCCTATGGCCTGATCCAGTGGGGCTGTTCTTACGTTCTTATGTTCTTATGACAGACACCCCCTTTAATGTATGGAGCCCCTGCTGGAGTCTAGTCAGTTTCGTCAGTTTTGTTGCTGCATGCCTGAAGAGCAGCTAAAGTGTCAGTTTCAATGTCAGTTTAGTGTCAGCTAAATATGTCAGTTTCGTCTAGTCACTAGACGAAACTGACATATTAACAGTTTGGAGAGACAGGGCTCCGCGATCTACTCATTTTGCCTCGCGATCTACCGGTAGATCGCGATCCACCTATTGAGCACCCCTGGACTAGAACTATTCAATTGTAAAAATTCCTACAGGGGTATAGAACAGCCTGCCTATGTAAACCGCCTTGGATTAAAGTCCGAGGAGAAATCTGACGACCAAAGAAAGGCGGTGTATAAATACCTGTATAAATAAAAAATAAATAAATTTAAAAAGGGGCAAACCCATACACAGTAAAAGAGTGGAGGAATCAATAAGGCTAAAAGAAAAGGGGTTTCAAGCACTGCAAAGAAGGGGCCAACTGAGACCAGTGAGGAACTCGAACTCTATATCAAGGAATGACACGACTGGCGTGCATGGAGGAGCCATTAAAGACATGTCATGGCAGACAGAATTTCTGTACTGCTCAGTGTCACCTCAAATAATAATAAAAAAATGCAAATAATTTAACAGTCACCAAATGTTGATGAACCAAGGTATGAGAAATCCATTGAGGTGGGTGAACCAAGACCTCCTGAGCTAGTGTGCAAAATGGTGCTATCACCCTTACCAGATGATGTACCAACCTCTGCTGCTTCCAGCTGAGACAAGTAGGGGTGACAGAGGTGGGTGTCGCCCCACCAATCTGGTGCCTTAGGCGACTGTTTTAGTTGGCCTCATGGATAGGCCGGTCCTGTGCACATGTGGACCAGGGCGTTTTTTGTGCTCCCAAATTCCATTCCACTTACTGGAAGGGGAAGATTGCTGCTTTTAAATAAAACGAACCAATAAGCATACCCTCTATATATGAATTGATTTGGAAGTGATCCTAATTTATTTCAGTGGGCCTAACTTCCAAGTGAGCATGCTTCAAGCATGGCAGCTTGAGTTTGGTAAATTCTGTTTTTAAGTAACATGGATGGCAGTGTGAAATTTCCAGGGCAGCAACGGAAGATTTATAGGATAACATACATTCACAAACTCTTGGATTTACATCAAAAGCTTTTACGTAATGAAGAGAACCACCCACCAAATGTCAAAACCGGGTTTCAGCTCAAAATGTGACACTTCTTGTTTTGCTCTGGCCGGGTGCTCCAAGAAGATCTGAGCATAAAGGGTGAGGCTGAAAGATGAGTGGATCCCAGCTCTTACTAGGAAACACCCTTGGGTGCAGGGCAGGGGACTCTCTTTTAATAACTGGTTGAGTTTGCTTTACTTGCTTTGCTTCCAATGAGTTTTGGAAGTTTCAATGAACTTCCTGCTAATTGACAAGAGGCACTTTTTCAAGTGGGTGCTTCTTTTTTTAGCAGGGGGAGAGTAACTGGCCCACCTCACCCCAGCACTGTCTGTTCTAGTGGCTGTCTGCTGGTATTCATTTGCATCTTTTTAGATTGTGAGCCCTTTTGGGGCCGGGAGCCATTTAGTTATTTGATTTTTCTCTGTAAACCGCTTTGTGAACTTGTGAAACACTTAGGAGAGGTGATATCTGTTTTGGTTTTCAGTGGCTGTTTGCATAGAAGGCCCTGAAAATCACCACCTGAAACAATATTGTAATCCTTATTCAAAGTGACTTTGTCTCAGAGCATTATAGGATAGATCAGAATCTACTATCACTCAGTTTTTCACTTCCCAGTGCTCCCACACTTTGGAATAAGCAAAAACATTAACTTCTTGAATGGCAGGTCCAGTGTAATCTGCATTTTTAGGAGACCTTACATCGAAGAGGGATCTGAAGGCCTTAGGAGTGGACCTCAACAGGTGGGAAACCCTGGCCTCTGAGCGGCCTGCTTGGAGGCAGGCTGTGCAGCATGGCCTCTCCCAGTTTGAAGAGACACTTTGCCAACAGTCTCAGGCTAAGAGGCAAAGAAGGAAGGCCCATAGCCAGGGAGACAGACCAGGGACAGACTGCACCTGCTCCCAGTGTGGAAGGGATTTTCACTCCCGAATCGGCCTTTTCAGCCACACTAGACGCTGTTCCAGAACCACTTTTCAGAGCGCGATACCAGAGTCTTTCGAGACTGAAGGTTGCCAACAACATCGATGGCTACTTTGAAATGTACAGGGCTCTTTTCTGCTTATTTCCTGGGTCCCCCTTCCCTCCATTGTCCAGCTTTTCCCTCTGATAAAACGATCACCATTTTCTGTGGCCATAAAGACCAAAACAACATTATAATGCTAGAAAACAAAGATGCAGAAAGAGCTTGTAGAAGCTAGCCCAAGGCCTCTTGGCACTTGTAGTGGCATACCCAATGCTGTCCCTTTTCCTGCAGATGTGCCAGCCTTTGCTCTTTCCACTCCATGGACTGGAAAAGCAAGAAAGGGGTGGAGCAGAACAGGAAGCATGAGAAAGGATTGTGGAGGGCTAGAGCATCTCACAACACTTTAGCCCAGTGGTTCCCCAACTGTGCACTGCAGCACCCTCACAGGGGCACTGCGGGATGTCCCTTCTTGTCCCTCTTAGCTCTCCCAGTTGGGAGCATTTTAGATCCTGCAAAATCTTGTGAGATCCAAGACGGAGGCACCTAAATTTCACGAGACTTGGTCCCCGCCATCTTGGATCTTGTGAGATTTGGAAACTGCCACCTTGGCTTTTGCAAGATCCAAGATGGCAATGCCCAGCTGAGCTGGGTAGAAGAGGCATGCTGTGAGTCTGGCAAGTTTGGAAACCTTTGCTCTAGTCCAGTGTTCTTCAATCTTGGGGTCATAACTCCAATGGGGTTTCGAAGCCTCATTTTTGGGGGGCTGCAGCAACTTATGGAAATGAAAAAGGTTGAATTTACTGATTTATTTTACAATGTAAACTGCTTTGTGAACTACTCCTGTTCAAAAGCAGTAAATGAATATTCTTATCAATAATAAGAATATTAAAACACTGCCTTTTGAAGTGGAGGGGGCCTCTGAGAAGCTGTGGACCAGATTTGTATTCCTGGCCTAAAACCAAAATCTCCTTAGCTCCTTGTGGTGTACTGCTTGGGTTTCCAAGGATCTCCTACTCAAATCTTCATGAAAACTGTAAAGAACATGCAGAGAATGCTAGCAAAACACCAAGAGCTGATTCCTCAGCCTTTCTGAAGATGGAGAAACACTGGAAGCTGCTTTTAACACTGTCTTCTGAATGAGTGAGCTTACCTGGGCTTAGGTTTGAAGCCTAAATTGATGATATCACTTTCAGCAATGCCTTCACTTCCAGGTTAATGACATCACTTTCAGTGGGTCCTGACAAATTGTCATTCTAAAAAATGGGTCCTGGTGCTAAAAGGCCCTACATATCCATCCATGGAGTTTTTAATCTTAGAGGAATTGGCAGCTGATAACCCAGAAAACCCAGCATTTCTCAAACTAGGAGGGTTGCAAGGCAATTTCAGGTGGTTCATGGAGCACCTAGATCAGGCACCACTGAAAATACAGAGCTGAAAATACAAGGTGCAGAGCTGCTGGGCAGGGTGGGATTCTGGTGGGAGAGAGGGCTGGTGCTTTGCCCTGAATTGGTAGGAAGATGGGATGCTGGAAAGGGGGGAGGGCCTTGTGGTTGGAGAAGAATCCAAGTCTGTGTTCTGCTTTGACTTCCAAGCTAGAATGTTTGAATGTTTGTATTCCATGCTATGCAAAATATCAGCACATTTATTGTTGGCAACCTTCAGTCTCAAAAGACTATGGTACCGCGCTCTGAAAGATGGTTCTGGAACAGCGTCTAGTGTGGCTGAAAAGGCCAATCCGGGAGTGACAATCCCTTCCACACTGGGAGCAAGTGCAGTCTGTCCCTGGTCTGTCTCCCTGGCTATGGGCATTCCTTCTTTGCCTCTTGGCCTCAGACTGTTGGCCAAGTGTCTCTTCAAACTGGGAAAGGCCATGCTGCACAGCCTGCCTCCAAGCGGGCCGCTCAGAGGCCAGGGTTTCCCACCTGTTGAGGTCCACTCCTAAGGCCTTCAGATCCCTCTTGCAGATGTATCGCAGCTGTGGTCTACCTGTAGGGTGTTTTCCTTGCACAAGTTCTCCATAGAGGAGATCCTTTGAGCGCGCTGGAGATCACAAGCGCGCTGTGAAATGGGACTTTTGTCTGGTTGCAGCTTAGGTTTGAAGCCTAAATTGATGATGTCACTTCCAGTCATGATATCACCTCCAGGTTAATGACATCACTTCCGGTGGGTCCTGAAAATTGACGTAGGTCCCGGTGCGAAATGTTTGAGACCAAATGCCCATGCGAATATGCGGAGGGTCAGTGCTGAGGGCAGTGCAGGTCTTTGCGCCAGCAGCGCGCACCTCTGTGCTGCTGCAAATGTGCCTTATGGCCCATTTGCAACAGCACACATGAACATCTCTCCAGTGGAGGCCGGCATAGGATTGTGTTGTTAGTTAAGATAGCTAGCTACCTAGCTAGCTAGAGTGCTTCTTTGTTGCCTATACTATGCCCCTACATTTGAATGAAATGGGACAGAACTTCTGGTTCAGAATCCAATGACTTATGGGCTGGACTGAGCTCCCGCACCTTTCTTTTTATAAATTATTTTTTGCATCCTATAATTTGGACACTTTCCAGTAATCACTTATAGTAGGATCCTATGAACATCCGCTTAGATGTCGGTCCTATCGAGTTCCATGAGATTCGCTTCCAAAGAAGTGTGCGTAGGTTCTCAGCTTTAGGAGAGATTTGGACTTCCTGGATCCTTGTCTCATTTCAAGAAGCGTCAGACAAAATGAACTCAAGTTCTTTGCAGTTCCACGAGTTTCAGATAACCTCAATTCAGATAATGGGGAATTCTACCGTAATCCTCTGGCAATCTCTAAATGCTTAAAGGACTTTGAACAATATCTCGATAATTATTTTTTCCTCCTTGTTAATTTAGTGACTTATATAAGATTTACAACACTTTTACAGCCAGAGCTTCCACTGCAAATCAGCAGTCCCCCATGAGGCTTCTGACATTACTGTTCTGGGGTATCTTTCTTGCCATGGTAATATTTTCTAAATTGCATTTGAACACAGGAAAGAATCTAAATACTAAGTTTTAAAAGGCATTAAAGATCAGCTGGTGTCTCCTGCAAAACTCCTGACAAAATCCCATTAAGGGGGAAAAAAACACTTCCGTTGATACAATTCATCATCCTGTACATTTATCTAATTCCTTTTCCCTCATTGCTCATTATGAACCTTGGTAGAAAGGCAGAAGTTTAGCTTCTGAATATTTTATTGATGTCAATAGCTTATTGCTCCTTTAGACTCTCAAGCTGAGATTCACAGTAGACTGAACATCTGTCAACCCAAAAGGATGCTCAGAAGTGCCACACACACACCCCAGTCCATTTTAGACATGGGGAATTTGGGAAGACAGAACCTAGTGCTTGAACTACAGGGCAGACAAAAGGGACATGCCTCTCTTGCCTTTTGTAACCACCCTATAGGGATCTCAATGAGCCCTTTTGACAGCCCCTTCCCGTAATTCAAATGTTGCAGGTAGGTTAGGACTAAATTTTTGAAAAGTGTAATATTCACTTGTAGACCTGCCAGTGAGGCTTTTGGTGGAATTCTTGAAGTTTTGCATCTATACTCAGGCATAGAAAAATAACGAGGGGTGATAAGAACTTGCAGAGTTCTGATCATTTTAGCTTCGTCCCAAAGAGTTCCTAATTCAAAATAAGCTGTAATGTAGGATGGGATAAGCAGGAACCCAGGACTAGCCCAAGACTTCCTGGTATCTGAGATGGTGTGTCAAATGCTGACTTAGTCCTGTGCCAGCCTCTGCTCCTTCCAGTCTCTGGATTGGAAAAGGAAGAGGGAGATGGAGCAGAAGAGGAAGTGGGGAGGAGAAGAGAGTGGTGGCCTAGAGGGGTGATTTTCAATGTTTTCTATCTCATAGCACACAGACTGACAAGGTGCTAAAATTGTCAAGGCATTCCATTAGTTTTTGGACAATTGACAAGGCATACCGAACTGGGCCAGCACCGGCACAGCATCGGCACTAGGGCCCGCAAACGTGCCTTATGGCACATTTGCGACAGTGCATGCCAGTGGTGAGCTGGCGCACAAAACTTATGATTGGGTCCTGAGAGGCCTGAATGGTAAGCGCTGTCCTGAGAGGAAGGCTTTGCTCCACTGGATCCAGAGCCTCCATGTTGGGATGGCCACCCAACACGGAGGCCTTGGGTCGCCATCGAGTAGCCCCATTGTGGGACTACTCACTTTACTCGGGGGAAGGGGACAAAAGTCCCCTTCTCCGGAGGAGCCACCAGTGGCCGTCTGGAGTGTGCAGGATGCGGCGGCAGCCATTTTTGGCACCACTGCAGCCCCATATGCTGGGCAGCTCAGGATTGGGTTGCCAGTCACTCCGTAGATCACCACACTGTCCAGATGCTTCTGGGGTCAGTCACCCGAGCAGGCTTTGTGCCCAGATATCCGGGCATGCCTGGCTGGCCTGTGCGAAGGTTGGGGGAGATATGTGGTGCAACAGGCAGGCCTTGGACGGAATGGTAAGCTCTGTTCATCAAGGGGAAAGATAATAACAATAACAACAACAACAACAACAACAACAACAACAACAATAATAATATAGGTATTTCTATACCACCTTTCTTTGGTCCTCAGATTTCTCCTCAGACTTTATTTCAAGGCGGTTTACACAGGCAGGCTATACTAAATCCCTATAGGGATTTTTACAGTTGACGAAGGTTCTGTCTTTCAAGAACTACAACATTTCAGATGGATCCTTTTATGATCTGGTATCACATTCTGGTCTCCAGTTCCCTCCCACGCAAGCTGACAATCCTTCATATCTCACTTGAAGGGCGGCCAAAGAGCAGATGGAAAAACTTGGCTTGGCTTGTCAGCTGCTTTAAGGTCTCCCTGTTCACGGTGCCAGTGGCCTCGAACTGGTGACCTTCAGCTGTTATATTCAGGCAAACGGAGGCTCTACCCTCTAGACCAGACCTCCTGCCCACAGATCACAGTGGGCACCAGATTTGACCTGCAGGCCAGGGTTTGGTACCCGCTGCTCTAGCTCACAACTCTCTTATCCTCTACACTTCCTCTTCTGTTTGGTCTCATCTTCCTTTTCCAATTCAGGGAGTGGGAAGTGGAGGAACAACATGGGAGGCAAGAGGGCCAGCAGAGGTGGATGTTCCCTGACAATCTTCTGCCTGTGGCTTCAGTCAGCTTCATGGCTGAGCCAGCTGTGCACGAAGCAATGCGGCCTCAATGGCAACTACACCGAAAGTAAACATCCTTTGTTTTGTTACTTAAAAATAAGAGAAAAAAATGAGATGTACTCTAGCAGATTTGTGCATAGTTGGAATCCCCCTTCTCTTGAGCCATCAGCAGTCTCTGCAAACTCCCTCCAGCCAAAATATCTGTCTTGTTTGGCGCTTTTTATGCAACGGGGGTTGCTGACTCTCTATTTGCAGAGGCACTTGGGAATATAAAACAATCATTTCACATCCACCATTTCCCCTCAGATGCAACAAATTAGCTACATTTTACACTTTTGTCCGGTTTTTTTTATGAGCATGGAGAGTTTAAACAGAAAGTATTCACAGTACATAGATTAATTAGTTGTTTCATTTTTTTTAAAAAAAACAACACACACACACACACACACACACACACAGGAAAATGAGTTGCAGAGTATAATATAAAACACAGCAGGCTTTGACTTTCTGCCTGAAAGTGGGTTTTTTTATTTAAAAAAATAGTAATTAAGAGAGAAATGAACAGCACACGGTATTCTATGCATAGATCAGAGATATTAAAGGCAAATATTTGCTTTTAGATTATGATGAACCATGAGATTTAGCCATAAAAATGGACTTGAGATGTTAATTTAGCTAAGCGTGAGCTCTAATCAGTCATTCGTCCTGCGTCTGATTCCATGGCCACGCATAATAGAAATCAGATGTGATAGTATTGTAACTCAACCTTTCTCTGCAAGATGGAACAGGGCAACTTTCTCCCCTCCTTATCTGTGAATCCCTTTGCACACCTCTAAGCCCCATCACACATTTACAAAAAGCAGTTAAAGAGCTGTATGGAATGTAATGAATTAATCTGGACTTAGTGGGTGCCGGTGGTTAAAAGATGGGGGGGGGAGGGTTCTTGTACACCTGAAGGAAAGGAAGATGGAATATTGCATGAATGCATTACAAAAGCAAACAGACAGTCGAGAAGGAGAGAAGCAGTTTTTTGTTTTCTTTTTTTAACACTAACTAGAAAAAAAAAAATCCACCTTGAATCATCCGCTTGCCAAGATTGAGACAGGGCTGCCCTTTCTGCAGAGACCCAACAAAGACGGAGTTGTGTCTCCTGTCGTCCTTCACCAGCGGCACACAGATTACACACCTTGAGAACATAATGACCAAAGAGCAACAACATGAGAAAATATTGCTGTAAATGCGGCCTGAATTCCAAACCATCATCAAATGAAATATATCACACAGGAAAACAGTTAAGGGGTGCCACTCAGTTTGCATGGGATCAGTTCCAAGGCACTGTATGTATGTAAAAGAGCAACAGAGAATTCCAGTGGAGATTTGTCTTCTTTGGAAAGTGGGAGTTGCATATGGGGACTGGTTCCACCTGATGAAGATTCCAAGAGGTCTGCTTTTTTATTACTGTTAACAGTATTCATTTACCATTTTTCAACAAAACTTCACAAAGCGGTTTACAGTGAAAATGGCTCCCTGTCCCAAATGGGTTCATAATCTAAAAAGATGCAATAAATAAATAAATAAATAAATAAATAAAAACAACTAGCAGGCAGCCACCGGAAAAGACACTGCTGGGGTGAGGAGGGCCAGTTACTCTCCCCCTGCTAAATAAAAGAGGAGCACCCACTTGAAAAAGTGCCTCTTATCCAGTTAGTGGCAACAGACCATTCGTGATCCAACAGGAGGTCCATGACATCCAAAGAGAAGGAGAAGGAGGAAGATACACAGCAGGATGCGAGGTACAAATCCACAGCTAAAATCAGTCAGACTTATTTATTGGTTGATTTGTACTCTGCCCTTCTTCAAAGAAGGGTCAAGAAATCATACAGGGAGTATGTAGATGGAGTGCTATCCCAATTTGAGCCTCACGACAATCCTGCAACATCTTTTGGACTTAGACTTTCCCAGCGAACTATGTCTGAGCATGAGTTCCACAGCCCAACTCTCTTGAACTGGGAGAGGAGTGAGCAAGAAGGTATACCACTGATACCCTGGCCTTCCCAACCAAATATGATGCCCCAGGCGCAGCGATTTCCAGTCACTGTGCCGTGGCATATTGGTGTGGCACAAATGGTCTGCAGGTGTGCCACAGGGATCTGGGGAAGATTCATATATTAGTGAGGCCATTGCCTTCTCAGAGTGCCATGAAAATTGCTGCCCAGGTGACTTAAAATAAAACAATTCATATGCAACACAACAAATAATAATGCAGAACCAGTGGAGTGTTGAAAGAACAATGAAATCACAATAAAGGGGGAACAGCATAAAAACACACAATGAAACAGATAGTAACAACAGGTTAAAACAGCAGTTCCCAAACTTTTTAGCTCCAGGCCCCACTTTTTTTAATGACACTCTATCGGGACATACCTAGGTATACCAGACTTTTGAAAAGGGCGATCTAGAAAGAAATATTTTATTTATTTATAAGTATATTTATGACCAGAAAAAAGGACCCTCAAACATTTATCTCCCTCCATTCTATCTCCATTTACACATGCCTGCAAACTGTAGGGGCTGAGCTGTTTGCAGGGTAATTAGCAGCTACAATATCTGATTTTTGAATAGCCTCAAGGCTTGAGGCAATTAGTTATCTGATCTTTACATCACCCTTTGGCGACCCACCAAAAATCAGATTACAACCCACTAGTGGGTCCCGACCCACAGTTTTGAACCACTGGGTTAAAAGCACAATGGTCTAAGAACATCTTTGGCAGAAGGCTGAGAGAGCCTTGGGAGGAAGTTGCAGGGCCTGTAAAAAAGGTTTTTTACAAGGTCCTAACCAGGGGTGGGAAAATTCAGGGGGGCCTGACTCGAGTAAAGTCTAAAGTCATCACCCCCCCAGCGACTCGACTCAAAAAAAGAGTCGTAACGTGGGCACTTTCAGAGTTGCTATGTCACCCCTTTGTGACTCTAAGGTGCAACCCAAACCCACAATTAGGCCGGCGCAAGCACTTTCATGCCACTCTGGAGGCAGTTAGGCCAGCACAAGGGATCCCCATGCTATCGCACACCCTGGGGAAGGTGCGTTTGCGTTGGCTGAGCCTGGCCAATACAGAGGTCTGGGGAGGGCAGGAAGGAGGTGGGGAGGAGGCAGGAGGGAGGCATTCCCAGGGGCGGGCAGGCAGAGAGTGGGAGGCAGGGCCAGGATCCAGTGGTTATACCAGTTCCTAACCCCATTCCCAGGCAGCCTTGGCCACCTCGGGCTGCTTGAATTTGAGTAGCCTGTTTAAAATGCAGATCTGTTAACATTTCCCCAAATGCAGTCACATACCATGACAGCTTCAAGTCTAATATAGTAAAACTAAAGTATTGAAATGAATAGGGACACACCTGAAATTGGGTCCCACCTAGTGGGTCCTGACTCACAGTTTGAGAAACACTGAATTAATAGGTCCAGATCACTCAGCACTGAAGTCTGCTTTACATATTAAAAGGGGGGTGGGAATGTGTTCTTTTACTCTTATTGGTACACACCAGAAGGAAGCTCAACCAATTGGGTGCTGTTCTGAAGCATGCACCATTGTTGAACATATGTTTAAAAAAAGGAAAAGCATCTTTTCAGCATGCAGGATTTGGAGACGTGCAAAAGATGTTAACCACAAAGTCAATTTCACAAAGAGTTATGCAACTAAGAATCAAGTTCATGAAAAGGATTCATTAGCAGGATAATCAAATTAATGTTTCTCTGTCCGCAGAAGGCAGCAGCGAGGAAAATGGAAGAGGTCAGCTGCTGGCAGCTCTCCGTCCAATATCCTAGATGGTTTCAGAACCCCAAAGATGCTAAGTAAGTTGGACAGTTTAAAATGTCTCCAGGACATGGAGACAGAGTTCACTTGGAAGTCACCAAAGCTCACTGTGTCTGTGGTGGCGGCCTCCATGGTATTGCAACAGCGAACGTTTACAATACGTATGTCAGCCTTGAACACTGAGACAGCATTCTACTTTCTTCTAAGCTTGCATATTTTTTTCATAACATGTCAGTTTGGAGAACGCAAGAACTACTTTTTCCCCATGTTATTTTCCTTCAACATATGTGAAGGAAGTGGTCGAAGATTCACGAATTCACATATCCGCTGGGAGTTCTCGAACAGATTCCCTGCGGATAAAAAGGATGGACTGTATGTAATCTTCTAGACCAGAGGTGTCCAAAGTTTTTGGCAGGAGGGCCACATTGCCTCTCTGACACTGTGTCGGGGCTGGGGGAAAAAAAGAATTAATTTGCATTTAAAATTTGAATAAATTTGCATAAGTTTACATAAATGAATATATTAAAGATGAACTTATATGAATGAATGAAGGTCTTGCAATAGCTCAAGGCCTATAAAAGGCCTTGCACAAAGCAAGGCTGGCCTTTCCTTTACTGCCGCTACTGCATCACGGATGTGAAAAAACAAGCAGTGGAGGGAGCCCTCATCCCACAGCTCATGCAATAGGTCAAACAGTTGCCCTCACGCTGAGAGCAATTGTGTCGGGCCAGTGTGGGCTCCAACAAATCTCCAGAGGGCCAGAGGCTCATTGGAGATTGGGGGCTCCTTAAGGGCCACATTGAGAGGCCTCAAGGGCCACAAGTGGCCCCAGGGCCGGGGTTTGGGCACCCCTGTTCTAGAACAGTGATTGTCAACCTTTTCTATCTCACTGACAAGGCACTAAAATGGTCAAGGCACACAACCAGGTTTTTGACAATTGACAAGGCACACCATACTACCAGTGGGGGCTCACATTTCCCATTGGCCCTATTAATAAATGACTTTCCCCAAATTTCTGTGGCACACTTGTGGACCACTCGCTGCACACCAGTGTGCCATGGCACAGTGGTGGAAAATGGCTGTTCTAGACTGTACTTCTAGAACTGTTCTAAACCTGAGAACCTTACTTTGCAATGCCAAGAGAAAAAGGGCTGCAGGATAGCAGATTCACCTATCAGGTGGGTATGGAAAGACAGGACAAGATTCCTCCAAGCGATTGTTCTGCTTTCAGTCATTTCAACAATGAGAGGACCTCTCAGAGGACTACACCCAGGGTCCTTTCCAGCAAAGCCAGCGATAACTGTGTCTTATAAGACATCTGAGAGAATCTCATTGGAGGCTTTTAAGATCACAGTGAAATGTCCATAAAAAAAGGCAGAATCATCACAGCTGTCATGAGATTTTTAACTTTCCATTTTTCTTGGAGCCACTTAAATTACCAGACCTTTGAACTGCCGTTTGCCATTCTCTCTCTCTCTCTCTCTCTCTCTCTCTCTCTCTCTCTCTCACACACACACACACACACACACACACTCTTCACCCACTTCCATTAGGTTAAAAAAAAGTCCTTCGGACAGAGGTTACCATTCCTTTAAAAACAAAAACTGCTGACAATTCATGGGACAAATTAGTTTCAGAGAAAAATCTGCTGATATAATATTTTTCTCTGTTTTCCTTCTCCTCTGATTTAACTGCTTCTTTGCTGCCTTTTTCTCCATTCAGTCAGGGTGGAAATGCTATTTGGCCCACTTGGTCAGTTAGAGAGTTGCCTAACTGGGGATTATTTGTGCGTTGGTGCTGGTTTCCTTAAATTTACCTACGAGGCCAATTAATTCTTTTAGAGTGCAATCCTAAGCACTCGTTGGGCCAGCGCAAGTCCCTTGCTGCCCAGGAGGGTCGCAAACATGCCGTAAAGCACATTTGCACCTACTCCAGAGTCAGTCAACGTGCACCGGCCTGGGGATGCTGCATCCAGCCTCTGCTGTGTCAAAACTGGGTAAGTCGGGTTTGGGGGTGGCGTGGGGAGGCTGGAGGAGATGGAGAGGAGGTGTTTTGCAGTGGGGGCGGTCGATTGGTGGGCAGGCCTGTGAGTGGGCGGCAGAAGAGCAGGGGATGGGGCTAAGGTTGCCCAGCTGCAATCCAATCCTATGCAACTCTCTCATCCACATGCAAATTAGCATAGCAAATGTGAATAGTGGCAGTTTTCCACATTCAGTGGAACCAAGTTGGTTTGGCAGCACCAAAGTGGTGACCGAACCTTTACCCGACTTAAGAGGAATAACCCTGAAGTAATTCCAGTCACAGCAGAACCCAAATTAGGACAGAACCAGAAACTGGTTGATTGCCAAGATCTGGTCCTGGTTCTTGTCCCCCCAAGGGGCTAGAGAGATACTTCCAGGAAGCCCAGAAGCCAAGGCCTGAAGCCAAGGCCTGCTATCCCTCCAGCCCCTGGTATTTCAATGGCATATTGCCTCTGATCCTGGGAAGGAGCATAAAGCTGTTATGACCAGTAAGTCATTGACTATATCAGTGGTTCCCAAACTTATCATGGTCATTCTTGCCCTTCTTTCATGGTGGTCTCTTTTTCCCAACTCTCTGTTAGGCACCAACTTGGATCTCTTGCGATCCAAGATGGCAGTGCCCGGTGTCCAGGAGAGCCAAAAAGATACGTGCCACCATCTGGGATCGTGTGATATCTTGCACAATCTGAGATGGCGATGCCTAAGAGATCTGGGAAGAAGAGACCACTGGGGGCATCCCGTAGTGCCCTCGGGCACTGCGGCGCATTGTTTGAGAACCCCTAGCCCAGTGGTTCTCACACATTTAGCACTGGGACCCAATTTTAAAAATGAGAATCTGTCAGGACCCACCGGAAATGATATCATGACCAGAAGTGAGATCATCAAGTAGGAAAATTTTTAACAATCCTAGGCTGCAATCCTACCAACGCTTACCCAGGTGTAAGTCCCATTTACTTTCATTATTAAAAGCATATACAGCGTAGCTTGTTAAAAGTAGAAGTCTGTAACATTTGCCCAAATGCAGTGGCATAGCAAATGATCATGTAGCCCGGTGCCAAGCTCAAAATGTTGCCCCAGAAGTGATGTCACAACCGGAAGTGGCATCACACTTGGGCTTTTTAAAAATAGAAAATTGGGAGGAACCCACCTCCTCCCCCCAGCAGCTTGCCACCTACTTGTTCTGCTGCCTCCCCCCAGTCAGTGGCATAGCTAAGGCATCTATCTGCTACCTGGGTCAAAGAAGATTTTGTAGCCACCCCTGCATGATAAAAATAAATTTAATTAAGGAAATAAATAAAAAGTTATTGGTTCCATGCTGTATCATAATAACATCTTATTGGCACTCAGAACAATCAATCTCATAGGTCAGTTTTGAGTTAAGAAAATCCACTTTTTGTTCCATAAGGCAGTTGTTTCATTTTCTGATTAATTGCTCATAACGTTTGACAGAATACAGATATTCTAGTGCAGTTTGTTCCATTGCACTCTGCATTAAATTACCTTTCCAGTGATATATAACATGATGGTATTATTCATACAAACCAAGATTTTCACAATTTTGGTCACTAGTGTCAAACTCAGCTTGTTGCCCCCCTAAAGCTTGATGCCCGGTGCAACTGCTACCCCCTGCACCCCTTTAGCTACGCCACTGCCCAAATGCAGTCACAGACCATAGTAGCATCAAGTCTAATATATTAAAAATAAAATATTGAAATGAATGGGGGTCCACCTGAAATTGGCTCCCGACCCACCTAGTGGGTCCTGACCCATAATTTGAGAAACTCTGCCCTAGCCTATATTGTGCTGTATATTGATGACTTCCAGAACAACCTACACATGTTTATTCAAAAGTAAGTCCCCATTTTGTTGAAAGGGGCTTACACTCTGGCAAGCATTCAAGGACTGCAGCCCTAAAAAGGGTTGATTACAATATAGTGATGGGGGGGGGGGATGAATGAAAAATGAGAAAAAACATACACAGGTATTTAGTTGGAAACCCCCCAGTCAGACATTGTATCCCTTTGCTTTTGCAATGGCTGCAGAAGTCTCTTTGCATAATGTGTGTTAATTTTAACTGATTCTATTACTAAATCCCCTCTAATTATCATCTGAAGCTTTCATATCCAGCACAGGGCTTGTTGCTTTGTGCCAAATGACCCTTATCTTAAATTTTAATTTATTTAACGTTCAACAGGCTTAAGGAAACTATTTTCAGGATGCAAAGGAGGACTGCCTTCCATACGCACCCAGCAGCATAAAACAACCACACACACAAATTGGTGCTGGAATTGAGCTGAGCATACTAGTTTCAGCCCTTTCACAACCTAATCTGATATGGGACTTTATTTTCTCAAGGGACTGGCTTGATCGCATCTTTATAGACATTCAGTCTCTGCAAATATGCTTGTGGTTTTTTTTTATCAGTAACAGTATTAGGCCTGAATGGATTGGTATACAATATAATGGGATATTAAAAGGACTCTCTGTACATATATTTGAGTTCAATAGGAAGAAAATGAATAAATACTGTATTACAGAGGACTTTGTACAAGCAGACAACATTGCTTACAAAATTTATCAATGCTTTCTTCTTCTTCTTCTTCCCAGAAGCTGGGACTGGACTTTTTTTTTTTAAACTTGGTATTTTAGTTTTTTTTTTTAACCACTATTTCTTCTTCTTTATCACTCATTCGAACTTTGCCACCCTGCATCTATCTGTGTGTTGCCATGGGAAAGATTGCAATGTCATAAATTCAGGGAAGGAAAGTTAAATCTCTCTCTCTCTCTCTCTCTCTCTCTCTCTCTCTCTCTCTCTGTATGAGGGGGAGGGAGGGAGAGGGATTCATCTGACACAACCATGAAGACAGATTAACTCTTTTTGTAAAAGATTCTTTTCTGGGACTGCTAGAATCCAGACACACACACACTCACCTCTCACAATGAAAGGCCAGCTCCAGGAATGTGGATACCCTTGGGAAAGATATCACCTTCCCACCCACACTGTCAGAATTCCTGCAGGTAAGTCAGTGGGAGAGGTGGGAGGGAGTGGGGGAAAGGCTTAACAGGGCAGGGAGGATGCAGACACATGCTGGAACCGATCTCCTTTCTTGCAGCTTCTCTGCACCCTTTGTCTCCTTGGACTTGTGCTAGTGAAGATGGGGAGGCTGACAGAGGTGTAAGGGGATTTAACTCTCCTATGAAGCTTCCTGATCTACCCCCTCCCCCCCCACTGGATATAGAGACATCTAGCTGACCACTCACCTCTCCTCCACAATTTCTCTACTAACTATAGGATAAAGGCCACATATCTCAATCCATAAAGCAACATATTTAACTTTGTCACAGTTCACACATGTAAACAGGCCAAGACAAGTTCCTTCCTTCCTGCTCATTGTGTCTTGACTAGTTCCTGAAATTTTCTGTTGGACATTGAACATTTTTTCCCCTGCAGTTTATGCTGGTTCTGCTATCAGTCACCCCAACTGCCCTCCATCGTGGACATACAGTCATGCTCATTCCTTCAGACTGTGTCATTCCAGGGTCCAGGATAGCACTTGGCACACGGGAGGTGATAAATCAATGTAAGAATCAAAAACTTCTATGAGACTTCAAGAATGCTGAGTTGCCAGAAACGTGGTCCTTTTCCCTAACACTTAGGTCACTAGTGAGCCAGTCTGGACCATACATGAGGCCAACTAAGGTAGCTGACTATGGCCTGCTTGCCTCCACTGACTCTCCTCTCCCTCCCATTCCCTGGTTTGGAAAAAGAAGAGGGATAACAAAGATGAAGAGGAACTGGTGAGATGAAGAGATGAAGTGGTGCACTAGCATTTCTGAGATGCTCTAAGCCAGGGGTGCTCACACTTTTTTGGCTCGAGAGCTACTTTGAAACCCAGCAAGGCCCGGAGATCTACCAGAGTTTTTTTTACAATGTTCGCGCCATCATAACATATAACATTTATGTGTACAATGTATGTTGGTGTACCTTGAGCCCCACTGAGTATAACAGGACTTACTCCTGAGTAGACATGCCTAGGATTAGGCTGTGAGGCTGCAATCCTAGCCACACTTACCTGGGAGTAAGCCCCATTGAGTACAATGGGCCTTACTCCCGGCGTTTCCTCCCAGAGGCACCTGAGGGGGGGGGTCGGCACTCCAAGATCTACTCATTTTGCCTCACGATCTACCGGTAGATCGCGATCCACCTATTGAGCACCCCTGCTCTAAGCCCACCCAACTTTTCTTTTCCCAACTTCTTCTTCCGCTCCATCTCCCTCTTTTTTCTCTTCCTTCCCACCAAAGACTTCCAACAGGGATGTCAGGGATCAAGGATATCAGTGAGATGGAGGGGGAGAAATCTAGTCTCATCTTCAGCCATATAGGCTGAGGGAAGGTTGTGTTCACACCTGTTATGTAACCAATCACAGCCCTTCCATTTTCTCCCAAAAAAGTCAATGGAGGTCATTTACTTTTATGACATGGGTACAGGTGTTCATTGCTGATGAGCAATGGATAGTTCTGAAATGAGGATAAGCATAATGGTTTATGTGGATTAACTTTCAAGAACTAGCAATTAGTAGGAGGCTGAATGCAGGAGACAATGCAGACACGAATAGCCTTTCTGGATTGGGCCATGATCACGCATAGCTAGCATTATATTTCTAATCTATGATTAGCCCTATGATTATGTTTCTAAGGGCACAATCCTAACCCCTAACCTAATCCTAACATGATTATGTTTCTAAGGGCACAAGGCTTTCCAGCACTGACTTAAGGGCAATTCAGCTCTGAGGGAAGGGAACGAACATTCCCTGACTTTGAGGAGGCCTCTGTAAATGGCACGCAACTACAGGATGCAGCACATATCCCATTGGCAACGCTATGCCAGTGCTGGAAAGTACTGACATAAGAGGTTAGGATTGCGCCCTAAGGCTCTGGTAGAAGACACATGATACAGGCAACTTGCTGAAGCTATATGGGTGTAGATCTGGTCAGTGCTTGAATCAGGGACCCCCCACCCGAGGTCCCCATATATGCCACCTTGAGTTCCATGATGGAAGTAAGGAGGAGATATTCATTTAACTAACTAACCCAACCAGGAGCGCTGTGAACAGACAAGGGGACAAGAAGGTGATGGGACTTCTCCTGTTGTTTGGTCCCAGCACTGGGTATTCACAGGGCCTTCTGTGTTCACCCAAAAATTCCATTTAGCTCTCCTGACTAACAGCCATTCATCGATCTCTCCTTCATGAATGTGTCTCATCACTTGGATGTTCAACCCCTGGGGGCTAAGAATAGGCCCTCAGTTTGGCTGTACTTGTTCATAAGAGGCGACTAAACAGCCACCGGGTAGATGGGACTCGTCAGCCTGGGAAGGCAGCTCATCTGAGAGAAGGAAAACTCTGATCCCAAACCTCCACTGCCTTGTGGCTACATCCAGTTATGGAAAAGGCTTCAGGAGTCAACCTCGAGGCAAAATCCGGAGCCGGAGTCCCTGAGGCAGTTCATGGCTGAACACAGTCACGTTCTGGCAACTCCTGCGACGCCGCTGGAACCAACCGTATTGGCCTCTGCCTTTCCATTGGACCATTTCAGCGACGTGGAGAGGGGGGATTTGCTGCATGGGTAACAGCCTATCCTCCATACCTACTTTACCCAGGCTTTGCGCACTGGAGAGGACACCCTGTTCCAGAACCACCATTCAGAGCGTGACACCATAGTCTTCCGAGACTGAAGGATGCCAACTGACTTGGATGTTCAGGTGGCAGATATGGCCCGGTGTACTTTTGCCAAGCTTCACTGGTGCGCCAACTGCACTTGCTTCCATCTCAGGAGGATCTAACCATGGCGACCTATACCTCACAATGAGCCGAGTAGCTGACTGGTGCAGTGCCCCTGCACATGCCAGTCAGCCTGCCATCCCAAAAGAAATTGTGGTGATGTGCTGATGTCAACTCAGTTACTTCTGGGTGTTTGGAGCGAAGCCAGCCGCTTCTTTGGAAGTGCTGAAAGGCTGCCGGGGCGGGCAGGTTCCTCTGGCCCATCCCCCACAGCCTTTCTTGGTGCAATCGATTGGAGAATTCTGATAGAATCTCGGTGCGGTAGATTCCGAAGAAGTGGCTGCCTTCACTCTGAACCAGCTCAACTAAGAACGAGGGGGGCGATCGCCGCGGTGGGAGCAGCATTGCTGAGCACAGAGTAGTGCTGCCCAGGGTCTTGTGACCTCTGTGCCCTCCCCCCCAAGCTACACAACTGCTTACAATGTAATCCGGTGCAAGTTTGCCAGAAGTAAGTTAATCTCAGGAAAACTTGTGCACATGATTGCAGACTTACAGCCCAATCCTGTCCCCCACTTGCATCGGCGGAACGCATGCTCCACAGGCACAGGCTGTTGCCATAAAGCACATTGCAACAGCGCACCAGTTAGGAGTGCCAGTGGGAAGAGCTGCACCGTCCCACTGGCATCACTGCAAGAAGTGGCACGCATCAGGGCAGGAGGCAGAAAGGGGCAGAGGGAGGGCGGTGACAGAGCAGAGGTTGGCAGGTTGGTCCCGGGAGGGGGGCAGGTTAGGCAGTAGTGGCAGATTCCCCTTTCTAGGCCCAATCCACTATTTAGCAGGCACAGATCCAAGTTTCCCCACTACAGCTGGTGGGGCTTTCCCTGGGGCGAGTGCAACACTCCCCTGCAGGAGGAAGCACAAGCCATGCTGGTGCCACTGCCTCAGAAGGTGGGAACTAGGCAAGGACTGTGTGACTCTAGAACGTCCTACCACTTAATGAGCTCCTGACCCCCTCCCCACACGTCTTCTGCTGGAGACTGGCAGCCCAATCCTGAGCTGCCCGGGGTGTGCAGCTACAGTGGCGCTGAAAACGGCTCCGGATCCTGCGCGCCTCGGGCAAAGGGGACTTTCATCCCCTTCTCCCGGGTAAGGGAAATAGCCCCGCAATGGGGCTACTCAAAGAGTAAAGGGGTAAAGGTGTTCGTGTAGAGCACCGAGCCCCACATGACCACACAGGATCCGGTGAAGTGGAGCTCCACCGGACCCGCCTCCCTCCCCGGCGTGCCTCCCGCCCGCCCTCTCCCTGCCTCCCGCCTCCCCTTCACGCCTCCTCCCCACCCTCTCTCCACCATCCGCCGGCCTCCCCCCTCCCCGGAACGCCTCCTCCCTGCCCCTGCTTACTGTGCCGCAGCTCAGCGGTCCGTGCGGCGGAGGACAGGCCCCCCGGCGCTAGCCCAGCACCGGCCAGCGCTGGGCCAGCACGGGCACTGGCCCGGCGATAAGCCTCTCAAATGTGCCTTATGGCTCTAAGGATTGGGCTGTAAGATCTTGGCTCTTTTCCAGGGCTCTCTTGATTCAGTTGCTGATCGTTTTGCTGCTGTTGTTTTGTTTTTCAACGGCATGTTTATTTATCCATTGTTTTTATTGTTGTAAGTCACTTTGAATTCTCTAAGCGGGAGAAAAAGCGAGGCATAATTTTTAATAAATACATACAAATAAAGGACGCTTTTTAAAAGTTAGCTGAGCTTGTGGCCATCGCTAACTCGTTTGGAAATCAATTCCAATAAGGCTGCCATCTTATACACACTGCACAATCCTTGGCATGTCTAGTCAGAAGTAAGCCCTACTGTGTCCATTGGACTTACTGTCAGGAAAGTGTGTATTGCAGCCTTACTTGGGAGGTAGGTCCCCTTGAACTCAGTTGTTCTTAGAGCGTAGAGATGATATGCACTTGTTTGTGTCATGAGTTAACTACACAGTGCATGGAGAAGTCGTGCCTTTGGCTGTCCTGAAGCTCAGCTCCTTTCAGTGGCATCGCTAGGGAGGTGCGGGGGTGCAGACCACACTGGGTGATGCACTCACCAGTACTAGCCAAAATTGTGAAATCTCAGTATTTTTAAAAATAATACCATTATGTTATTTTTTATTGGATGTGGTTGTTCATACTAATGAAACAAACCAAGTGTAAGAATCTGTATTCTATCAAACGTTATGAACAAATAAACAGAAAAGGAAAACACAACTGCCTTACGTAACAGAAAGTGAATTTCTTAACTCAAAACTAACTAATGAAACTGATTGTTCCGAGAGCCAATGAGGTCTTCTAATGAGGATCATTAGAAAAGATATTGAGAACAAAACGGCTAATATTATAATGCTGTTGTATAAATCGATGGTAAGGCCACACCTGGAGTATTGTGTCCAGTTCTGGTCGCCGCACCTCAAAAAAGACCTAGTGGAAATGGAAAAGGTGCAAAAGAGAGCGACTAAGATGATGACGGGGCTGGGGCACCTTCCTTATGAGGAAAGGCTACGGCGTTTGGGCCTCTTCAGCCTAGAAAAGAGGCGCCTGAGGGGGGACATGATTGAGACATACAAAATTATGCAGGGGATGGACAGTGTGGATAGGGGGATGCTCTTTACACTCTCACATAATACCAGAACCAGGGGACATCCACTAAAATTGAGTGATGGGAGGGTTAGGACAGACAAAAGAAAATATTTCTTTACTCAGCATGTGGTCGGTCTGAGGAACTCCTTGTTGCAGGATGTGTTGACGGCATCTGGCCTGGGCGCCTTTAAAAGGGGATTGGACGAGTTTCTGAAGGAAAAATCCATTATGCGTTACAAGCTATGATGTGTATGCACAACCTCCTGATTTTAGAAATGGGCTATGTCAGAATGCCAGATGCAAGGGAGGGCACCAGGATGCAGGTCTCTTGTTATCAGGTGTGCTCCCTGGGACATTTGGTGGGCCGCTGTGAGATACAGGAAGCTGGACTAGATGGGCCTATGGCCTGATCTAGTGGGGCTGTTCTTATGTTCTTATGTGTTGACACAGCAGGGAACAAATGAGGTGTTAGTATAAGTCATCTCTCATTTCCATGTATCAGAGCTAATACTGGAACTCTTATTAAATTGTGTGATTGCCATCAGGTTGGCCACTCTTTTTTTTTTTTGTAAGTTAGCGATTTGTTGGGTGACCTGTATTGTTATGTATTAAAATAAACCAAATGAATAAAGCTAATGGGGTCACTCACTACATGGAGGCTGCGCTTATGATATTGTCATTTATTTTGTATGGTCTGGTATGGGAGGAGGCCCATCATGAGGGTGACGCAATGAGCTCTCGCATCGGGTGGCGGATGCCTCTGGATCCTTTTAACAGCCAAGCATCTACGGAAACAAGCCATCCTTCTAATGATTTCAAGGGGAGGGAAACCAGGTACACCTCATATTAAATGCTCTGACAATGAGCAAACCAGGACAGAATCCATCTGGCATTTCTACAGGTCTGTGGGCCCTGCAGCAATTAACAACTTGTTTGATCGGTCAGCTTATGAGATATGGCTGGGAGGAGATGGGGAACAGCTCTGCAGCCGCCTGGTAATCTCATATTGGACTGATGGCTGAGGGCTGCACCGCTTGGCTCTACATTTCGCATGCTGATTGGCTTGTTATTCACTTCTCCCTCGGTTGGAAGCCAGAGCAACTGACAGGGTAAGCCCTGGAAAACAATTACAGTCTATTGAAACAGCCACACTAGTTCAGGAGTGTGTTGCAATACTCTACATAATTTATTGGGCATTACTACACTTGCCAGCAAAGTTAAAACAACAACACCAAGATTAACATTACGCACTTCTGGAAGAACATTTGGGAGGAGAGAGGCTGGAAAGAGTTTCAAGCCTGCTTTGTTTGTGAGGGGCAAAGTTCTGCATTTATGTGGCTTGAACTGTACTGAAATCCTCGAAACTTGGTGCTGGTGGAGCACCTCCTTACAGAGGCGTAGCTGGGTCATTTGACACCCGCGGCCCATAAATTGTTTTCACCCCATATGACTTAATTAGTTAATTAATTGGCTAATTGGTTAATTAATTAATTGTTTAATTATATTTTTTTAATTATATTGTTTAATTAATTCACTTTTTATACCACCCTTCCTCTAAGCAGCTCAGGGTGGTGTACATGGTTCCATCCCCTTATTTTGTCCTCACAGCAACCCTGTGAAGTAGGTGAGACAGAGATAGTCATAGTCATGACGTGGAATGAATAATAATAATGGCCAGAAAAATAAATGCAGTAAATATTTCCCCACAAGCAATGGATGAAATTTTGTATCAAATGATATATAACATGATAATAATACAATAATAATAATAATACAGGTATTTATATACCGCCTTTCTTGGTCTTTATTCAAGACTTTATTCAAGGCGGTTTACATAGGCAGGCTATTTAAATCCCCATAGGGATTTTTACAACTGAAAGAAGGTTCTATCTTCCAAGAACCACAACATTCAGATGTTTCTTTCTGATCTGGTTTCACATTCTGGCCTCCATCCTCCCACGCTCAGAGCAGATGGAATAGCTCGGCTCAGCTTGTCAGCTGCTTCAAGGTCGCACGGTGCCGGTGGCCTTGAACTGGCGACCTTGTGGATGTTATCTTCAGGCAAATGGAGGCTCTACCCTCTAGACCAGATCTCCTGCCCAACTTCTGATGGTATTATTCCTAAAAGCCACAATTTCCAGAATTTTGGTCACTAAGGTGTCACCCCCCCCTCCAGATTTTGAGTTAAGGCAGTGGTTTTCAAACTGGGACACTGGGACCCACTTTTTAGAATGACAATCTGTCCAGGCACCACCGGAAGTGATGTCATGGCTGGAAGTAACATCATCAAGCAAAATAAAATAATTATAAATAATTAAATTAAAGAAAAACAGATAAATAAGGGGAAACCAATCCTGTTTCACCAAGAGAATTTTCTCTGTAGCCTGCCTGCAATAACACCCCCCCACACACAAATAAATCAGTGAGATTTTCAGCCCGCCCCAGTGCCCACCTTACCAGATCAAGCCTCTGGTTTTTTCTTTGGGGGGGGGGGGCTGCCTTCTGGAGCATGTGTTGAGCTCCACTTTCATCAGATTGGGACCATGCAGCCAGCCTTGCATTCCCCTTTGCCTGACTTGACCAGGAGCCAAGGCTCATTTGCTTACTTGCAAGTAAACGTGATCGTGTGGCTTACTTTCACTTTCTATAGGATTCAATACATTCGTCTGCTTGGAGGGAGGGACTTCCTTCTTGGGTGTTTTTGGGGGGCTGCTTTCATTGGATAGGAACCATTCTGATGTAATTGGATTCCTCTCAGCCTGCCCTTTCCGACGAACTATGGCAAGTTTGCCTACTCGCGAGTGAACGTGCGATATGGCTCAGTTTCATTTTCCATAGGGTTCCATTCATTTTTTGTTTCCAGTTTTTTGGCCATAACCTTTGGTGGAAAGGAGATATTTCAATGTGGTTTTTTGCATTGCATTCCGCTGGAAATTCCACATCCAACGGTATATGACATGATGGGGTTACTCCTAACCTTCGCGATGTTAGCGATGTTGGGACATTTGTGGTGTTACACCCCCCCCCAAAGATGGTACCCGGGGCAAACCACTGCCCTGCCCCCCGCTAGCTACGCCACTGCCTCCTTATCCATGGGTTTGGCATCTGCGGATTTAAATATCTGCAGATGCTGAGATAATGGCTGGAGGGTTTCTGGTCCACCTGGGAGGTTGTCTGAGGCACATGGAGGATGTGTACAACCTCCAAAGGGTTGGCCCCAGCCCCAGGTAAGGAATTGAGGCACAATGTGAGCCTGCTACAGATTTAAAACCCAGTCCTATTCAACTTTCAAGCATTGGTGCAGCCACAATGCAGCCCTGAGGTAGGGGAACAAATGTTCCCATACCTTGAGGAGGCCTCTGAGACTGCCTCCCCAACATAGGATGCAGCGCACACCCCATTGGCACAGCTGCACTGGCACTGGAAAATTGGATAGGATTGGGCCATTAATTATCTGCAGAATTCGGTGTCTGTGGAGGGTCCTGGAATAGATCCCCTGTGTATACCAAAGGCCCACTGAATTCTGTGCCTTGAATGAAACAGAGAAGGTGCAAAATATCTTTGATTGAAATGAGTACTAGCGAGTTTTCAAAATGTTCAGGTATTTTTCTCAGCATACGTTCTAGGAAATATTTAGAGAAAAACAATATTATATATTTAAAAAAAACCGACAGAAAAAAGAAACCTAGCTCATTATACTTCCACCTTGATGGTTACCTAGTCTGAGTTGCACCATAAGAAAGGTGAGAGGGGACTCTGTTAATTAGATTACTAAAGGAACAGGCTAATGGTCTCTCCTGGAAAGCCTAACAAGTGCTATTTTTACCTTATTCTAGGTATGAACTAGACGGCATAGCAAGACAGCTGGTTCCTGCATCCAACCAGGAGACAGGGCGAATCACAGAAAAGCAAAGCTTAATAATACATGTTTGTATGTAAAATGTATTGTACGTTTGTATTTGTGTGTACATGTAGGTGTGCGCATATACATATATTTGTGTACTACTTAGGTTTATATTCTCTCTATGGTTTCCGTACAGAGTCTTCACCTACCTAATGTTTATGCCTAATAAAGGTTGACTTGACTTGACTTGAGAAAAGCAAAGCTTTCTTTCCATTCCATCCAAGGACAGAATTACTCGTTATACAGTTTGAACAGGTCTTTTGTGCTTGTCTCCATCAGCCACGTGAACCAATGACAGTGTCAAACTTCTGGAAGTCAGGGCCCAATCCTATACACACCTACTATCCATGCTGAGCCCTAACACTGGTGCTGTGTGCCATAAATGTGCTGTAAAGCATGTTTACGGCACCTGGCGAGTAGGGAGCGCTGGCGCTGGGCCCGAGCCAGTCAGGCATTGGGCCCAGTGCTGGCAGGAGAAGCATGCAGCATCGCCAAGAGTAAGTGAGACTGCCGGGGAGTGGTGTGGCCTCTAGGGGGTGGGGGGAGGGCAGAATGAAGGCGGAACACGGGCAGGGCAGAGGAGGAACAGGAGCAGGAGGGAGGTGGGAGCAGTGGAGTCCTGTGGGAGGCCTGACACAGAGGCTCTTGCATCTGCACCAGCAAAACAGCCGGCAGAGATGCAAGCAAACCCATTGCTAGGGCTTTCCTTGGGGGAAGGGGACTAATGTCCCCTTCCCCCGAGGAGACTCCTGGTGGCTTCCCGGTGCTCACTGGATACAGTTGTAGCTGCTTTGGCGCCACTGCTCCAGCAGGAACCAAGAAGTCTATGCTTCTTGAAGCATAGAAGGACCAGATTGGGTTGCCTGTCATCTATCTACCTGTTTTGGTTTCTGAAACATTGATATGAGAAAACATACCAAGATGAAATGTTGAATTCATAAAAGGGTGACCCTTCCGGAGTAGTTACCATTATTTTTGGGTGCTCCAATGCATCACAAACACAGGGGTGAGATGGAAGCACCCTAGGGTGAGCCAAAAGCCAAGATCTCCAAACTCTTCACTTCTCTGTGATGGGCCAAAGTTGCACATGGGAACAGAAATATGCCCCGTGGTGCCTCACCATCACATCTGTCTAGAGCCACCTTTTGAAAAAAATGGGGTTTATGGTCAACCTGCCTATGTAAACTACCCTGAGACTACAAAACACAAATCTATGAGCAAGGCCATATTTCAATTCTGTAGTAGTAGTAGTAGTAGTAGTAGTAGTAGTAGTAGTAGTAGTAGGAGAAGCAGCAGTAGTAAATGGCATTGTTGAATCTCTCTTCATGGCTGTTTTAACAGAAACTAGAGGCCCAAAGGAAGCCAGAGATGCAGTGCTAAGAGCCCACACCTGAGCTGCCTGGCACGTGTGGTTGCCGTAGCACCAGAAATGGCTGCTGCAGCGTCCTGAGGACAACCGGGCAGCTGCCAGTGGCTCCTCAGGGGAAGGGGACATTCATCCCTTCCCCCTTGTACAGGAAATAGCCCCACAATGGGGCTACTCGATTCTGCAGTGGCTGTTTAGCTGGAGTCCTGTGACAGGCTGCATGGCCCAACATGGGGATCTGGATGGGGCAAAGCTGAGCTCCGCCAGTCCCACCCTCTCCTGCCCAACTCCCTCCCCTGCCAAGTCTCCTCCTACGCTCCACCTGCCCTGGTGGTCTCCATCGCTCAGTAGTCTCTCTGCTGCTTGGTAGTCTGGGCAAGCCACTGGGTAGTAGACCACGGGCCCAGTTGCAGAGGCACTGGGCTAGCTCCAGCAATGGGCCCACTGTACGGCTCGCAAACATGACTTATGGCACGTTTATGACACTGTGCGCTGGCAGTAAGCTGGCATGTGAAGCACAGGATCGGGTCCTAAATGCTCTATAATAACGAGCAGTAATGATAACAATATTCAGTGCCATGAAAGTGTTTGTTTGACTAGTTCATAGCTGCTTATTCATTTTAAAAATTAACATTTAGATTAAAGTTGAATATATATATCCAGTCCAGCGTTACTGTGATTTTTCAAGCTAGCTAACTTGACTAAGGTCAAGTTAGCTAGTAAATCTAATTATTTTACAAACGCAGCCAACCATATGCATTATAAATAACAACATATTTGTGTATTTTCTCTCTTGCTGATGAGGAGGGTGATACATACACGGTTGGCTTGCAAGTCTTTTTAATGATACTGTGGAAAAGAACTAATTAATTAGGACTTTGCCACATCCGAAGCAGCTTCAGAAGCCAGTACGCAGGGTGGATTGCCTTCTCTGGGGCTCAAAGAATATACAGAAGGGATCATCCTTCTCTTCTGAAAACATTTCTCCGTGAGATGGGAGATGGGAAGAAAGCCCTTCCAAGTCTGACTCGCCTTTCTATGTACTGGGCACAATGGCTTCTAATCCTCCTCTCTGCATTGCAAAATTTCATGCTGTGAGCTGAATTCTGTGAAGCAAGTGAGCCCCGCAAGGCCCTGGTGCCCCTGAGACAAAGTCCCCTTCTCCATAGGTTCTGCTTTGACCTCTAGGGTCTTTCAAGATAATCAAAATTACAGGAACAACAGTGAAAGATGACTAGCAAGGCATTAAATTTTTCTGGAGAAAAAAAGAGCATGTCGACAGGGGGAAAAAAAGAATCTAATTTTTTCAACAGCCTTATAAAGGTTATGGGTTGGGACTGGGGCTGGGGCTGGTGGGGGGTGGGACACTAATTCCAGACTAAGCCCTAGAACAGGCGTGCTCAATAGGTAGATCGCGATCTACCGGTAGATCGCGAGGCAAAATGAGTAGATCGCGGAGCCCTGTCTCTCCAAACTGTTAATATGTCAGTTTCGTCTAGTGACTAGACGAAACTGACATCTTTAGCTGAAACTAAACTAACACTGAAACTGACACTTTAGCTGCTCTTCAGGCATGCAGCAACAAAACTGGACTGGACTTGGTGGGCCTCCTCTGACCTGGTCCAGCAGGGGCTCCATACATTAAAGGGGGTGTCTGTCAGATGCTTCCTTCCCCCCTGGTAGATCTCCGGGCCTTGCTGGGTTTCAAAGTAGCTCTCGAGCCAAAAAAGTGTGAGCACCTCTGCCCTAGAACCATTTTCAAGCTAGCTGCAGAAAAAACAGACCAGCAGGAAGGAATATCAGTGACTCAGCACTCTGCAGCAGTGACCAGCAGGGTGTTTGTGCAGAGTCATCAATTTCCTCTCTCGATAGGGAGTGGCTGCTCCATTCACACTGCGGAAAAATCCTCCTTTCCAGACATCATTGTCAGGGATGAAAAAAATAAAATAAAATAAAGGTGGCTGCCTTCCCTGTTAGCAATGCAGAGTTTTCCCTGTGCTGAACTAGCACACCTGCAGAGGTAGCGATGAAATGACATTACTCCGAAATGAAATTCAGCCAAGGAAACTCTTTATGGCTCAAAAGCAAATGAAGTGATCACTTAAAGCTATGAGTGCGGCTTTATGGTCAACGTTATAAGCAAGTCTGAATCAGAGGACACTTTCACACAAGACAAGAAAGGTGCTTTCCCTTCCTTTTTTCCACACAGACAAAGAGACTTGCAAAGAGATGCAAAAGATATAGGCACAATTCACGGGGGGGGGGGGGAATACTTCTGTGAGATCCCCAGTTAAAAGCAGGGAGAGCTGTTTCCATTTAATTAGCGGTAACTGTTGTTCCTTAACCTGAAAATTATCTGCTGTGTTCATATCTCCAAGTGACATTTATACTGAGGTTTGGACAACATAAAAACGTATTTCTGCCTTGTAGCCCTAAGCTAAGGAAATAAATGTTCTTTTACTTTGTGGAGGCCTCCATAACTACTCTCCCACCACAAGATGCAGTGCACACCCCATTGGCATGACTAGAAGCCTATGAATGTCTACTTGGAAGTAAGTCTCCAAGTGAACATGGGAGTTTGCTCCCAAGTAAGTGTGCAGAGAATTGCAAGAATAAGCTTTTTTCTTTTTTCTTTTTTGAGCAAATATACCTTTCCCCTGGGGGCTGGGGATAAGAATAGGCCCTCAGTTTGGCTGTACTTGTCGTAAGAGGCGACTAAACAGCCACTGGGTAGATGGGACTCGTCAGCCTGGGAAGGCAGCTCATCAGAGAGAAGGAAAACTCTGATCCCAAACCTCCACTGCCTTGTGGCTACATCCAGTTATGGAAAAGGCTTCAGGAGTCAACCTCAAGGCAAAATCCGGAGCCGGAGTCCCTGAGGCAGTTCACGGCTGAACACAGTCACGTTCTGGCAACTCCTGCGACACCGCTGGAACCAACCGCATTGGCTTCTGCCTTTCTATTGGACCATTTCAGCGACGTGGAGAGGGGGGATTTGCTGCATGGGTAACAGCCTATCCTCCATACCTACTTTACCCAGGCTTCGCGCACTGGAGAGGTCACTCTGTTCCAGAACCACCATTCAGAGCATGACACCATAGTCTTCCGAGACTGAAGGATGCCAACACACATACCTTACAGCAGCATTTCTCAAACGGTGGGTCTGGGACCCACCAGTGGGTTGTGACTTCGTTTTTGGTGGTTCAAGAAACTGACAGGGCAGATTAGGTTATGTTCATCAAGGGTTAAACAAGCTGCTACTTGGGGGGGGGAGAGCATTGCTGCCCAATCACCATTATAGCCACGTCCCTTGGCATTTATAAATCAGGCTGCAGCCTCTAGGGCAGGGATCTCCAAACCCCAGCCCGGGGGCCAGATGCGGCCCATGGAGAGCCTCTATTCAACCCACAGCCAGCCTCTGATCCCCTGAGAGCCTCTGGCCCAGTTGACCAAACACAACCGGAGTTGTGCTTGTGTGTGCTTTATTTCCTTGGCTATGTCCGTGCTTGGAGAAGTCCTGAACATTTGAGCCCATTCATTCATTCACTCACTCATTCATTCATTCATTCATCTAAGTTCCATCTCTAATGTATTTATTTAAATTTTAGATATTTTTTTTCCAGCCCTCAACACCGTGCCAGATATTTGATGTGGCCCTTTGACCGAAAGGTTTAGAGACCCCTGCTCTAGGGCAGAGATTTTTTAACCACTGTGCCACGGCACACTTGTTTGCCGTGGATGGTCTGCAGATGTGCCGTGACAGTTTGGGGAAGGTCGTTTATTAGTAGGGCCATTGGGGGATGTGAGCCCCCTGCCAGCAGCACAGGGTGCCTTGTCAATTATATAAAAAAAAACTGATAGTGTGTCTTGACAATTTTAGTGCCTTGTCAGTGTGTCATGAAATGAAAAAGATTGAGAATTGCTGCTCCAGGGCCTCCAAAAAGTTTGGGATCCACTGCTTTGCAGAAACAGAGATTGTGAAAGACCAGTTGGTCATGAACAGAAGCTGCCAGAATGGATCATGACTGGCAAGATCACGCTAGTTAAGGCAGATGCCACACAGGAGGGTTTAGTTTCTTGAGTTAGCTTCCATGGGGTAGATGGGAGAACAGCCCTGCTTTCCAGCTGACAGCAGAAACCCTTCACCTTGCCTGGCAGTTTCAGTCAAAGCTCACAAGTCCCTTTGCTCTCTGTCTGAGGCTGTCTGCACTTCACGCAAATGAGCCCCCTGGCATAGCCAGTGCCCTAAATTTTGGGGTGTGCCTTTCAACTTTCAAGTGACATTTTCAGTGCTAACTCAGCTGCACACTGGAAACTCCTCTTTGGTCCTTGGCTGCCCTTTCTCAGTAGGCACGAGTCCATTTCAACTTGTTTGTTTTCAAAGTGATCTCATCTCCTGACTACAATGGTTCCTTATTAGAATTGGGCAGAGTTTGTGAGCTTTTGGTGCGTACGGATGTTTTATTTTTGCAAATGTGCACCACAGCAGATTTGGTCCTCACCTGCTTTTACTTAAAACACTCAGATTTAAAGAGACAAACTTTCATAGATGACTTTTCTTGCACTCCTTTCACTGGCCTTGCAGGTGTCTGTTTATGCCTGCTTTAAAAAAATGCACCCAGGAACCACAGCTTATGATTGTCTTCAGAATAAGGACATGGAAACAATTTTTTTCATTCCACAATCTACCAGTTCAAGTTGTTCCCGATGGTACTTCTACACTACAAATTTAAACCACTTTCAAATCTTTTTTTGTTATGACTTCCATTGAAGGAACACTTGGAAATGTTGTTCTGTAACAGTGTTAGAAATCTCTTATTGCCATCGTTCCAGAACTACAGTTCCCACATTCCTTGCTTTGGAAAAAGCCATCACAGTGGAACCAGATTAAATGGTCCCCCAATCATACAGCTATACTAGAGATAGACCACAAACAACTGCGCAAAGGAGCGTTGGGATACAGCTTGGTGAAGGGAATGGAAATTTTTAGGGATTTAGTTGCTATCAGCAGGGTAGATGACGATAAGGAAGAGTCACAACAGTGCTGTCAGGTAACTTTGTAGCTAAGAGCATTGGAAGAGCCTTGCTGCATCCCGTCAAAGGTCCAACTCAGTCCAGCTTCCTGTATCTCACAATGGCCCACCAGATGCCTGAGAGAGCACAAGACCATAACTTCCTGTTGCTACTCCCTTGCATTTGGCATTCAGAGATAGCCTACTTCTAGAAGCAGGAGGTTGCATTTACCCACCATGACTTGTAACCTGTGATGGACTTTTCTTCTAGAAATCTGTCCAATTCCCTTTGAAAGCTATCTAGGTCAGATACTATCACACCCTGTGGCAAGGAGTTCCACTGGTTACTCACATGCTGGGGAAAATAAATATTTACTTTTATCTGTTCTAACTCCCTTGTTCCAGCTCAACTCTTACTGGAGAGATTAAGGGCACAAGCCAGATCTAACCAGGTCTACTCAGAAGTAAGTCCTATTTTGTTCAGTGGGGCTTACTCTCAGGAAAGTGTGGTTAGGATTGCAGCCTAATGCATGGAGAGATGATTTGGTCCTGGTAGCAGCAAAGACCACATGGCTGGATCGGATTAACTGTACATTTTGTTTTCATTGTATAGCCAAGTGCATCATT